>NC_054507.1:26949096-27064497 GCF_017639515.1 Carcharodon carcharias | reverse complement strand
CCCTCCCTCCCTCTCTCTCCTTCCCTCCCTCCCTCTCTCTCTCCTTCCTCCCTCCCTCTCTCTCTCTCTCCTTCCCTCCCTCCCTCTCTCTCTCTCTCTCTCCTTCCCTCCCTCTCTCTCTCACTCTCTCCTTCCCTCCCTCCGTCTCTCCCTCCCTCTCTCTCCTTCCCTCCCTCCCTCTCTCTCCTTCCCTCCCTCCCTTCCTCTCTCTCCTTCCCTTCCTCCCTATTTCTCTCTCCTTCCCTCCCTCCCTCTCTCTCTTTCTCTTCTTCCCTCCCTTCCTCGCTCTCTCGCTCTCTCCTTCCCTCCCTCCCTCTCTCTCTCTCTCTCTCTCCTACCCTCCATCCCTCTCTGTCTCTCTCTCTCCTTCCCTCCCTCCCTCTCTCTCTCTCCTTCCCTCCCTCCCTATCTCACTCCCTCTCCTTCCCTCCCTCCCTCTCTCTCTCTCTCCTTCCCTCCCTCCCTCTCTCTCTCTCCTTCCCTCCCTCCCTCTCTCTCTCCTTCCCTCCCTCCCTCTCTCTCCTTCCTTCCCTCTCTCATCCTTCCCTCCCTCCCTCTCTCTCCTTCCCTCCCTCCATCTCTCTCTCTCTCCATCTCTCCCGTTCAGCACGATAATGAATTCCTTTCTTTCTGAATCAGCAATACCCACCCCTGCAATGGGAAGACGACAGATTTCTGGGGCGTGTAGTCTTTACTCGAACAGAGAGAGAGAGTTCTGAACCCTCAAAACCTGACTGAGCCCCACCTCAAAACCTCACCCCCACCTCAAAACCTCACCCCCACCTCAAAACCTCACCCCCACCTCAAAACCTCACCCCCACCTCAAAACCTCACCCCCACCTCAAAACCTCACCCCCACCTCAAAACCTCACCCCCACCTCAAAACCTCACCCCACCTCAAAACCTGACTGAGCCCCACCTCAAAACCTCACCCCCACCTCAAAACCTGACTGACCCCCACCTCAAAACCTGACTGACCCCCACCTCAAAACCTCACCCCCACCTCAAAACCTCACCCCCACCTCAAAACCTCACCCCCACCTCAAAACCTGACTGACCCCCACCTCAAAACCTCACCCCCACCTCAAAACCTCACCCCCACCTCAAAACCTCACCCCCACCTCAAAACCTCACCCCCACCTCAAAACCTCACCCCCACCTCAAAACCTCACCCCCACCTCAAAACCTGTCTGAGCCCCACCTCAAAACCTCACCCCCACCTCAAAACCTGACTGACCCCCACCTCAAAACCTGACTGACCCCCACCTCAAAACCTCACCCCCACCTCAAAACCTCACCCCCACCTCAAAACCTCACCCCCACCTCAATACCTCACCCCCACCTCAAAACCTCACCCCCACCTCAATACCTCACCCCCACCTCAAAACCTCACCCCCACCTCAAAACCTCACCCCCACCTCAAAACCTCACCCCCACCTCAAAACCTGACCCCCACCTCAAAACCTCACCCCCACCTCAAAACCTGACTGAGCCCCACCTCAAAACCTGACTGACCCCCACCTCAAAACCTCACCCCCACCTCAAAACCTCACCCCCCACCTCAAAACCTCACCCCCACCTCAAAACCTCACCCCCACCTCAAAACCTCACCCCCACCTCAAAACCTGACCCCCACCTCAAAACCTCACCCCCACCTCAAAACCTGACCCCCACCTCAAAACCTCACCCCCACCTCAAAACCTGACCCCCACCTCAAAACCTCACCCCCACCTCAAAACCTGACTGAGCCCCACCTCAAAACCTCACCCCCACCTCAAAACCTCACCCCCACCTCAAAACCTCACCCCCACCTCAAAACCTCACCCCCACCTCAATACCTCACCCCCACCTCAAAACCTCACCCCCACCTCAAAACCTCACCCCCACCTCAAAACCTCACCCCCACCTCAAAACCTGACCCCCACCTCAAAACCTGACTGACCCCCACCTCAAAACCTCACCCCCACCTCAAAACCTCACCCCCACCTCAAAACCTCACCCCCACCTCAAAACCTGACTGAGCCCCACCTCAAAACCTGACTGACCCCCACCTCAAAACCTCACCCCCACCTCAAAACCTGACTGAGCCCCACCTCAAAACCTGACTGACCCCCACCTCAAAACCTCACCCCCACCTCAAAACCTCACCCCCACCTCAAAACCTGACCCCCACCTCAAAACCTCACCCCCACCTCAAAACCTCACCCCCACCTCAAAACCTGACCCCCACCTCAAAACCTCACCCCCACCTCAAAACCTGACTGAGCCCCACCTCAAAACCTCACCCCCACCTCAAAACCTCACCCCCACCTCAAAACCTCACCCCCACCTCAAAACCTGATTGAGCCCCACCTCAAAACCTCACACCCACCTCAAAACCTCACCACCACCTCAAAACCTCACCCCCACCTCAAAACCTCACCCCCACCTCAAAACCTGACTGACCCCCACCTCAAAACCTCACCCCCACCTCAAAACCTCACCCCACCTCAAAACCTCACCCCCACCTCAAAACCTCACCCCCACCTCAAAACCTCACCCCCACCTCAAAACCTCACCCCCACCTCAAAACCTGACTGAGCCCCACCTCAAAACCTCACCCCCACCTCAAAACCTCACCCCCACCTCAAAACCTCACCCCCACCTCAAAACCTGACTGACCCCCACCTCAAAACCTGACTGAGCCCCACCTTAAAACCTCACCCCCACCTCAAAACCTCACCCCCACCTCAAAACCTCACCCCCACCTCAAAACCTCACCCCCACCTCAAAACCTCACCCCCACCTCAAAACCTCACCCCCACCTCAAAACCTGACTGACCCCCACCTCAAAACCTGACTGACCCCCACCTCAAAACCTGACTGACCCCCACCTCAAAACCTCACCCCCACCTCAAAACCTCACCCCCACCTCAAAACCTCACCCCCACCTCAAAACCTCACCCCACCTCAAAACCTCACCCCCACCTCAAAACCTCACCCCCACCTCAAAACCTCACCCCCACCTCAAAACCTCACCCCACCTCAAAACCTCACCCCCACCTCAAAACCTGACCCCCACCTCAAAACCTCACCCCCACCTCAAAACCTCACCCCCACCTCAAAACCTGACTGAGCCCCACCTCAAAACCTCACCCCCACCTCAAAACCTCACCCCCACCACAAAACCTCACCCCCACCCCAAAACCTGACTGAGCCCCACCTCAAAACCTCACCCCCACCTCAAAACCTCACCCCCACCTCAAAACCTCACCCCCACCTCAAAACTCACCCCCACCTCAAAACCTGACTGAGCCCCACCTCAAAACCTCACCCCCACCTCAAAACCTCACCCCCACCTCAAAACCTCACCCCCACCTCAAAACCTGACTGAGCCCCACCTCAAAACCTCACCCCCACCTCAAAACCTCACCCCCCACCTCAAAACCTCACCCCCACCTCAAAACCTCACCCCCACCTCAAAACCTCACCCCCACCTCCAAACCTCATCCCCACCTCAAAACCTGACCCCCACCTCAAAACCTCATCCCCACCTCAAAACCTCACCCCACCTCAAAACCTCACCCCCACCTCAAAACCTCACCCCACCTCAAAACCTCACCCCCACCTCAAAACCTCACCCCCACCTCCAAACCTCACCCCCACCTCCAAACCTCATCCCCACCTCAAAACCTGACCCCCACCTCAAAACCTCATCCCCACCTCAAAACCTCACCCCACCTCAAAACCTCACCCCCACCTCAAAACCTCACCCCACCTCAAAACCTCACCCCCACCTCAAAACCTGACCCCCACCTCAAAACCTGACTGACCCCCACCTCAAAACCTCACCCCCACCTCAAAACCTCACCCCCACCTCAAAACCTCACCCCCACCTCAAAACCTCACCCCCACCTCAAAACCTGACTGACCCCCACCTCAAAACCTCACCCCCCACCTCAAAACCTCACCCCCACCTCAAAACCTCACCCCCACCTCAAAACCTCACCCCCACCTCAAAACCTCACCCCCACCTCAATACCTCACCCCCACCTCAAAACCTCACCCCCACCTCAAAACCTCACCCCCACCTCAAAACCTCACCCCCACCTCAAAACCTGACCCCACCCTCAAAACCTGACTGACCCCCACCTCAAAACCTCACCCCCACCTCAAAACCTCACCCCCACCTCAAAACCTCACCCCCACCTCAAAACCTGACTGAGCCCCACCTCAAAACCTGACTGACCCCCACCTCAAAACCTCACCCCCACCTCAAAACCTGACTGAGCCCCACCTCAAAACCTGACTGACCCCCACCTCAAAACCTCACCCCCACCTCAAAACCTCACCCCCACCTCAAAACCTGACCCCCACCTCAAAACCTCACCCCCACCTCAAAACCTCACCCCCACCTCAAAACCTGACCCCCACCTCAAAACCTCACCCCCACCTCAAAACCTCACCCCCACCTCAAAACCTCACCCCCACCTCAAAACCTGACTGAGCCCCACCTCAAAACCTCACCCCCACCTCAAAACCTCACCCCCACCTCAAAACCTGATTGAGCCCCACCTCAAAACCTCACACCCACCTCAAAACCTCACCACCACCTCAAAACCTCACCCCCACCTCAAAACCTCACCCCCACCTCAAAACCTGACTGACCCCCACCTCAAAACCTCACCCCCACCTCAAAACCTCACCCCCACCTCAAAACCTCACCCCCACCTCAATACCTCACCCCCACCTCAAAACCTCACCCCCCACCTCAAAACCTCACCCCCACCTCAAAACCTCACCCCCACCTCAAAACCTCACCCCCACCACAAAACCTCACCACCACCTCAAAACCTCACCACCACCTCAAAACCTGACTGAGCCCCACCTCAAAACCTGACTGAGCCCCACCTCAAAACCTGACTGACCCCCACCTCAAAACCTCACCCCCACCTCAAAACCTGACTGAGCCCCACCTCAAAACCTGACTGACCCCCACCTCAAAACCTCACCCCCACCTCAAAACCTCACCCCCACCTCAAAACCTGACCCCCACCTCAAAACCTCACCCCCACCTCAAAACCTCACCCCCACCTCAAAACCTGACCCCCACCTCAAAACCTCACCCCCACCTCAAAACCTGACTGAGCCCCACCTCAAAACCTCACCCCCACCTCAAAACCTCACCCCCACCTCAAACCTCACCCCCACCTCAAAACCTGATTGAGCCCCACCTCAAAACCTCACACCCACCTCAAAACCTCACCACCACCTCAAAACCTCACCCCCACCTCAAAACCTCACCCCCACCTCAAAACCTGACTGACCCCCACCTCAAAACCTGACCCCCACCTCAAAACCTCACCCCCACCTCAAAACCTCACCCCACCTCAAAACCTCACCCCCACCTCAAAACCTCACCCCCACCTCAAAACCTCACCCCCACCTCAAAACCTCACCCCCACCTCAAAACCTGACTGAGCCCCACCTCAAAACCTCACCCCCACCTCAAAACCTCACCCCCCACCTCAAAACCTCACCCCCCACCTCAAAACCTGACTGACCCCCACCTCAAAACCTGACTGAGCCCCACCTTAAAACCTCACCCCCACCTCAAAACCTCACCCCCACCTCAAAACCTCACCCCCACCTCAAAACCTCACCCCCACCTCAAAACCTCACCCCCACCTCAAAACCTCACCCCCACCTCAAAACCTGACTGAGCCCCACCTCAAAACCTCACCCCCACCTCAAAACCTGACTGACCCCCCACCTCAAAACCTGACTGACCCCCCACCTCAAAACCTCACCCCCCACCTCAAAACCTCACCCCCACCTCAAAACCTCACCCCCACCTCAAAACCTCACCCCCACCTCAAAACCTCACCCCACCTCAAAACCTCACCCCCACCTCAAAACCTCACCCCCACCTCAAAACCTGACTGACCCCCACCTCAAAACCTGACTGACCCCCACCTCAAAACCTCACCCCCACCTCAAAACCTCACCCCCACCTCAAAACCTCACCACCACCTCAAAACCTCACCCCACCTCAAAACCTCACCCCCACCTCAAAACCTGACCCCCACCTCAAAACCTCACCCCCCACCTCAAAACCTCACCCCCACCTCAAAACCTGACTGAGCCCCACCTCAAAACCTCACCCCCACCTCAAAACCTCACCCCCACCTCAAAACCTCACCCCCACCTCAAAACCTGACTGAGCCCCACCTCAAAACCTCACCCCCACCTCAAAACCTCACCCCCACCTCAAAACCTCACCCCCACCTCAAAACTCACCCCCACCTCAAAACCTGACTGAGCCCCACCTCAAAACCTCACCCCCACCTCAAAACCTCACCCCCCCCTCAAAACCTCACCCCCACCTCAAAACCTGACTGAGCCCCACCTCAAAACCTCACCCCCACCTCAAAACCTCACCCCCACCTCAAAACCTCACCCCCACCTCAAAACCTCACCCCCACCTCAAAACCTCACCCCCACCTCCAAACCTCATCCCCACCTCAAAACCTGACCCCCCACCTCAAAACCTCATCCCCACCTCAAAACCTCACCCCACCTCAAAACCTCACCCCCACCTCAAAACCTCACCCCACCTCAAAACCTCACCCCCCACCTCAAAACCTGACCCCCACCTCAAAACCTGACTGACCCCCACCTCAAAACCTCACCCCCACCTCAAAAACCTCACCCCCACCTCAAAACCTCACCCCCACCTCAAAACCTGACTGACCCCCACCTCAAAACCTCACCCCCACCTCAAAAACCTCACCCCCACCTCAAAACCTCACCCCCACCTCAAAACCTCACCCCCACCTCAAAACCTGACTGACCCCCACCTCAAAACCTCACCCCCACCTCAAAACCTCACCCCCACCTCAAACCTCACCCCCACCTCAATACCTCACCCCCACCTCAAAACCTCACCCCCACCTCAAAACCTCACCCCCCACCTCAAAACCTCACCCCCACCTCAAAACCTGACCCCCACCTCAAAACCTGACTGACCCCCCACCTCAAAACCTCACCCCCACCTCAAAACCTCACCCCCACCTCAAAACCTCACCCCCACCTCAAAACCTGACTGAGCCCCACCTCAAAACCTGACTGACCCCCACCTCAAAACCTCACCCCCACCTCAAAACCTGACTGAGCCCCACCTCAAAACCTGACTGACCCCCACCTCAAAACCTCACCCCCCACCTCAAAACCTCACCCCCACCTCAAAACCTGACCCCCACCTCAAAACCTCACCCCCACCTCAAAACCTCACCCCCACCTCAAAACCTGACCCCCACCTCAAAACCTCACCCCCACCTCAAAACCTGACTGAGCCCCACCTCAAAACCTCACCCCCCCCTCAAAACCTCACCCCCCCCACAAAACCTCACCCCCACCTCAAAACCTGATTGAGCCCCACCTCAAAACCTCACACCCACCTCAAAACCTCACCACCACCTCAAAACCTCACCCCCACCTCAAAACCTCACCCCCACCTCAAAACCTGACTGACCCCACCTCAAAACCTCACCCCCACCTCAAAACCTCACCCCCACCTCAAAACCTCACCCCACCTCAAAACCTCACCCCCACCTCAAAACCTCACCCCCACCTCAAAACCTGACTGAGCCCCACCTCAAAACCTCACCCCCACCTCAAAACCTCACCCCACCTCAAAACCTCACCCCCACCTCAAAACCTCACCCCCACCTCAAAACCTGACTGACCCCCACCTCAAAACCTGACTGAGCCCCACCTTAAAAACCTCACCCCCCACCTCAAAACCTCACCCCCACCTCAAAACCTCACCCCCACCTCAAAACCTCACCCCCACCTCAAAACCTCACCCCCACCTCAAAACCTCACCCCCACCTCAAAACCTGACTGACCCCCACCTCAAAACCTGACTGACCCCCACCTCAAAACCTCACCCCCACCTCAAAACCTCACCCCCACCTCAAAACCTCACCCCCACCTCAAAACCTCACCCCCACCTCAAAACCTCACCCCACCTCAAAACCTCACCCCCACCTCAAAACCTCACCCCCACCTCAAAACCTCACCCCCACCTCAAAACCTCACCCCCACCTCAAAACCTTGACTGAGCCCCACCTCAAAACCTCACCCCCCACCTCAAAACCTCACCCCCACCTCAAAACCTCACCCCCACCTCAAAACCTGACTGAGCCCCACCTCAAAACCTCACCCCCACCTCAAAACCTCACCCCCACCACAAAACCACACCCCCACCACAAAACCACACCCCCACCTCAAAACTCACCCCCACCTCAAAACCTGACTGAGCCCCACCTCAAAACCTCACCCCCACCTCAAAACCTCACCCCCACCTCAAAACCTGACTGAGCCCCACCTCAAAACCTGACTGACCCCCACCTCAAAACCTCACCCCCCACCTCAATACCTCACCCCCACCTCAAAACCTGACCCCCACCTCAAAACCTCACCCCCACCTCAAAACCTCACCCCCACCTCAAAACCTGACCCCCACCTCAAAACCTCACCCCCACCTCAAAACCTGACTGAGCCCCACCTCAAAACCTCACCCCCACCTCAAAACCTCACCCCCACCTCAAAACCTCACCCCCACCTCAAAACCTGATTGAGCCCCACCTCAAAACCTCACACCCACCTCAAAACCTCACCACCACCTCAAAACCCTCACCCCCACCTCAAAACCTCACCCCCACCTCAAAACCTGACTGACCCCCACCTCAAAACCTCACCCCCACCTCAAAACCTCACCCCCACCTCAAAACCTCACCCCACCTCAAAACCTCACCCCCACCTCAAAACCTCACCCCCACCTCAAAACCTGACTGAGCCCCACCTCAAAACCTCACCCCCACCTCAAAACCTCACCCCCACCTCAAAACCTCACCCCCACCTCAAAACCTCACCCCCACCTCAAACCTGACTGACCCCCACCTCAAAACCTGACTGAGCCCCACCTTAAAACCTCACCCCCACCTCAAAACCTCACCCCCACCTCAAAACCTCACCCCCACCTCAAAACCTCACCCCCACCTCAAAACCTCACCCCCACCTCAAAACCTGACTGACCCCCACCTCAAAACCTGACTGACCCCCACCTCAAAACCTCACCCCCACCTCAAAACCTCACCCCCACCTCAAAACCTCACCCCCACCTCAAAACCTCACCCCCACCTCAAAACCTCACCCCCACCTCAAAACCTCACCCCACCTCAAAACCTCACCCCCACCTCAAAACCTCACCCCCACCTCAAAACCTCACCCCCACCTCAAAACCTCACCCCCACCTCAAAACCTGACTGAGCCCCACCTCAAAAACCTCACCCCCACCTCAAAACCTCACCCCCACCTCAAAACCTCACCCCCACCTCAAAACCTGACTGAGCCCCACCTCAAAACCTCACCCCCACCTCAAAACCTCACCCCCACCTCAAAACCTCACCCCCACCTCAAAACCTCACCCCCACCTCAAAACTCACCCCCACCTCAAAACCTGACTGAGCCCCACCTCAAAACCTCACCCCCACCTCAAAACCTCACCCCCACCTCAAAACCTCACCCCCACCTCAAAACCTGACTGAGCCCCACCTCAAAACCTCACCCCCACCTCAAAACCTCACCCCCACCTCAAAACCTCACCCCCACCTCAAAACCTCACCCCCACCTCAAAACCTCACCCCCACCTCAAAACCTCACCCCCACCTCAAAACCTCACCCCCACCTCCAAACCTCATCCCCACCTCAAAACCTGACCCCCACCTCAAAACCTCATCCCCACCTCAAAACCTCACCCCACCTCAAAACCTCACCCCCACCTCAAAACCTCACCCCACCTCAAAACCTCACCCCCACCTCAAAACCTGACCCCCACCTCAAAACCTGACTGACCCCCACCTCAAAACCTCACCCCCACCTCAAAACCTCACCCCCACCTCAAAACCTCACCCCCACCTCAAAACCTGACTGACCCCCACCTCAAAACCTCACCCCCACCTCAAAACCTCACCCCCACCTCAAAACCTCACCCCCACCTCAAAACCTCACCCCCACCTCAATACCTCACCCCCACCTCAAAACCTCACCCCCACCTCAAAACCTGACCCCCACCTCAAAACCTGACTGAGCCCCACCTCAAAACCTCACCCCCACCTCAAAACCTCACCCCCACCTCAAAACCTCACCCCCACCTCAAAACCTCACCCCCACCTCAAAACCTCACCCCCACCTCAAAACCTACGACCCCCACCTCAAAACCTGACTGACCCCCACCTCAAAACCTGACCCCCACCTCAAAACCTGACCCCCACCTCAAAACCTGACTGAGCCCCCACCTCAAAACCTGACTGACCCCCACCTCAAAACCTCACCCCCACCTCAAAACCTCACCCCCACCTCAAAACCTCACCCCCACCTCAAAACCTGACTGAGCCCCACCTCAAAACCTCACCCCCACCTCAAAACCTCACCCCCACCTCAAAACCTGACTGACCCCCACCTCAAAACCTCACCCCCACCTCAAAACCTCACCCCCACCTCAAAACCTGACTGACGCCACCCCCCCCCCCCCCCCACCCCTGCAGGTGGCGGTGTCTCTGGAGGACCTGCTGCTTGGAGCCAGGCCTGTAGGTGGCGGTGTCTGTGGAAGACCTGCCGCTTGGAGCCGGGCCTGTAGGTGGCAGTGTCTGTGGAAGACCTGCCGCTTGGAGCCGGGCCTGTAGGTGGCGGTGTCTCTGGAGGACCTGCTGCTTGGAGCCAGGCCTGTAGGTGGCAGTGTCTCTGGAGGACCTGCTGCTTGGAGCCGGGCCTGTAGGTGGCGGTGTCTCTGGAGGACCTGCTGCTTGGAGCCAGGCCTGTAGGTGGCGGTGTTTGTGGAAGACCTGCCGCTTGGAGCCGGGCCTGCAGGTGGCAGTGTCTGTGGAAGACCTGCCGCTTGGAGCCGGGCCTGCAGGTGGCGGAGTCTGTTCCGTGGAGGACCTGCTGTTTGCAGCCGTGCCTGCAGGTAGCGGTGTTTGTTCTGTGAAGGTCCTGCCGGTTGGATGCGGGCCTACAAATGGCGGTGTCTGTGGAGCACCCGCTCCTTCCCCCCCATCCCCACCCCCTGGTTGGAGCCGGGCCTGCAGGTGGCGGTGTCTCTGGAGGTCCTGCTGTTTGGAGCAGGGCCTGCAGGTGACGCTGTCTCTGGAGGACCTGCCGGTTGGAGCCGGGCCTACAGGTGCCGGTGTCTCTGGAGGACCTGCCGGTTGGAGCCGGGCCTGCAGGTGTTGGTGTCTGTTCTGTGGAGGAACTGCCGGTTGGAGCCGGGCCTGCAGGTGGCGGTGTTTTCGGGGGACCTGCCTGTCGGTGCCAGGCCCGCAGGTGGCGGTGTTCGTGGAGGACCTGCCGGTTGGTGCCAGGCCTGCAGGTGGCGGTGTTTTCGGGGGACCTGCCTGTCGGTGCCGGGCCTGCAGGTGGCGGTGTTAACGGAGGACCTGCCTGTCGGTGCCAGGCCTGCAGGTGGCGGTGTTGCTGGAGGACCAGCTGGTTGGTGCCTGGCCTGCAGGTGGCGGTGTCTCTGGACGTCCAGCCGGTTGATACCAGGCCTGCAGGTGGCGCTGTCTCTGGAGGTCCTGCTGGTTGGTGCCGGGCCTGCAGGTGGCGGTGTCGCTGGACATCCTGCCGGTTGGTGCCAGGCCTGCAGGTGGCGGTGTACGTGGAGGAACTGCAGGTTGGAGCCGGACCTGCAGATGGCGGTGTCTGTGGAGGACCTGCAGCTTGAAGCCAGGCCTGCAGGTGGCGGTGTCTGTGGAGGACCTGCAGGTTGGAGCCGGACCTGCAGGTGGCGGTGTCGCTGGAGCACACTCTCCTGAACACCGCCCCCACCACCCCCCCCGGGTTGGAGCCGCGCTCTGAAGCGGCCTCTGGCTGGCGCTGGGGCCCCCAGTGATGATCCAGAGAGTCTGCCGGCGGCTGCAGCAGCTCCTCCTCCCCCGTCCTCCTCCTCCTCTGGGCCTCGGCCTCGGCTTCCCGCGGCCCCCACCACAGCGAGCGGGACATGGGGGTCCTCAGCCTGACGGAGCAGGTGAGCGGCCTGGGCAGGGAGAGGGAGGGAGGGAGGGGGTCCGTTTCCCAGGCTGGGGAGAGCCCGGGGATGTGAGGCCTACAGGCTCGGGGGTTAGCCTGGCCTTAAAGACTGGGAGGTGCAGGGGGACCGGTTACTGCAGGGAACCTGGGCCTGAATCCCCGCAATTACTGGGGTTAAATCTCTCAGTTACTGGGGTTTAAATCTCTCAGTTACTGGGGTTTGAATCTCTCAGTTACTGGGGTTAAATCTCTCAGTTACTGGGGTTTGAATCCCTCAGTTACTGGGGTTAAATCTCTCAGTTACTGGGGTTTGAATCCCTCAGTTACTGGGGTTAAATCTCTCAGTTACTGGGGTTTGAATCCCTCAGTTACTGGGGTTAAATCTCTCAGTTACTGGGGTTTGAATCCCTCAGTTATTGGGGTTTAAATCTCTCAGTTACTGGGGTTTGAATCTCTCAGTTACTGGGGTTAAATCTCTCAGTTACTGGGGTTTAAATCCCTCAGTTACTGGGGTTTAAATCCCTCAGTTATTGGGGTTTAAATCCCTCAGTTACTGGGGTTAAATCTCTCAGTTACTGGGGTTTGAATCCCTCAGTTATTGGGGTTTAAATCCCTCAGTTACTGGGGTTTAAATCCCTCAGTTATTGGGGTTTAAATCCCTCAGTTATTGGGGTTTAAATCCCTCAGTTACTGGGGTTTGAATCTCTCAGTTACTGGGGTTTGAATCTCTCAGTTACTGGGGTTTGAATCCCTCAGTTATTGGGGTTTAAATCCCTCAGTTATTGGGGTTTGAATCCCTCAGTTATTGGGGTTTAAATCCCTCAGTTATTGGGGTTTAAATCCCTCAGTTACTGGGGTTTGAATCCCTCAGTTATTGGGGTTTAAATCCCTCAGTTATTGGGGTTTAAATCCCTCAGTTACTGGGGTTTGAATCCCTCAGTTATTGGGGTTTAAATCCCTCAGTTATTGGGGTTTAAATCCCTCAGTTATTGGGGTTTAAATCCCTCAGTTACTGGGGTTTGAATCCCTCAGTTATTGGGGTTTAAATCCCTCAGTTACTGGGGTTTGAATCCCTCAGTTATTGGGGTTTAAATCCCTCAGTTACTGGGGTTTGAATCTCTCAGTTACTGGGGTTTGAATCCCTCAGTTACTGGGGTTTGAATCCCTCAGTTATTGGGGTTTAAATCCCTCAGTTATTGGGGTTTAAATCCCTCAGTTATTGGGGTTTAAATCCCTCAGTTATTGGGGTTTAAATCCCTCAGTTACTGGGGTTTGAATCTCTCAGTTACTGGGGTTTGAATCCCTCAGTTATTGGGGTTTAAATCCCTCAGTTACTGGGGTTTGAATCTCTCAGTTACTGGGGTTTGAATCCCTCAGTTATTGGGGTTTAAATCCCTCAGTTACTGGGGTTTGAATCCCTCAGTTATTGGGGTTTAAATCCCTCAGTTACTGGGGTTTGAATCTCTCAGTTACTGGGGTTTGAATCCCTCAGTTACTGGGGTTTGAATCTCTCAGTTACTGGGGTTTGAATCCCTCAGTTACTGGGGTTTGAATCCCTCAGTTACTGGGGTTTGAATCCCTCAGTTACTGGGGTTTGAATCCCTCAGTTACTGGGGTTTGAATCTCTCAGTTACTGGGGTTTAAATCCCTCAGTTACTGGGGTTTAAATCCCTCAGTTACTGGGGTTTAAATCCCTCAGTTACTGGGGTTTAAATCTCTCAGTTACTGGGGTTTGAATCCCTCAGTTATTGGGGTTTAAATCCCTCAGTTATTGGGGTTTAAATCCCTCAGTTATTGGGGTTTAAATCCCTCAGTTATTGGGGTTTAAATCCCTCAGTTACTGGGGTTTGAATCTCTCAGTTACTGGGGTTTGAATCCCTCAGTTATTGGGGTTTAAATCCCTCAGTTACTGGGGTTTGAATCTCTCAGTTACTGGGGTTTGAATCCCTCAGTTATTGGGGTTTAAATCCCTCAGTTACTGGGGTTTGAATCCCTCAGTTATTGGGGTTTAAATCCCTCAGTTACTGGGGTTTGAATCTCTCAGTTACTGGGGTTTGAATCCCTCAGTTACTGGGGTTTGAATCCCTCAGTTACTGGGGTTTGAATCCCTCAGTTACTGGGGTTTGAATCCCTCAGTTACTGGGGTTTGAATCCCTCAGTTACTGGGGTTTGAATCCCTCAGTTACTGGGGTTTGAATCCCTCAGTTACTGGGGTTTGAATCTCTCAGTTACTGGGGTTTAAATCCCTCAGTTACTGGGGTTTAAATCCCTCAGTTACTGGGGTTTAAATCCCTCAGTTACTGGGGTTTAAATCTCTCAGTTACTGGGGTTTGAATCCCTCAGTTACTGGGGTTTGAATCCCTCAGTTACTGGGGTTTGAATCTCTCAGTTACTGGGGTTTAAATCCCTCAGTTACTGGGGTTTAAATCCCTCAGTTACTGGGGTTTGAATCTCTCAGTTACTGGGGTTTGAATCCCTCAGTTACTGGGGTTTGAATCTCTCAGTTACTGGGGTTTAAATCCCTCAGTTACTGGGGTTTGAATCCCTCAGTTACTGGGGTTTGAATCCCTCAGTTACTGGGGTTTGAATCCCTCAGTTACTGGGGTTTAAATCCCTCAGTTACTGGGGTTAAATCCCTCAGTTACTGGGGTTTAAATCCCTCAGTTACTGGAGTTTAAATCCCTCAGTTACTGGGGTTTAAATCTCTCAGTTACTGGGGTTAAATCCCTCAGTTACTGGGGTTTAAATCTCTCAGTTACTGGGGTTTAAATCCCTCAGTTACTGGGGTTTGAATCTCTCAGTTACTGGGGTTTGAATCCCTCAGTTACTGGGGTTTGAATCTCTCAGTTACTGGGGTTTGAATTCCTCAGTTACTGGGGTTTGAATCCCTCAGTTACTGGGGTTTGAATCTCTCAGTTACTGTGGTTTGAATTCCTCAGTTACTGGGGTTTGAATCCCTCAGTTACTGGGGTTTGAATCCCTCAGTTACTGGGGTTTGAATCCCTCAGTTACTGGGGTTAAATCCCTCAGTTACTGGTGTTAAATCTCTCAGTTACTGGGGTTTGAATCCCTCAGTTATTGGGGTTTGAATCCCTCAGTTACTGGGGTTTGAATCTCTCAGTTACTGGGGTTTGAATTCCTCAGTTACTGGGGTTTGAATCCCTCAGTTACTGGGGTTTGAATCCCTCAGTTACTGGGGTTTGAATCCCTCAGTTACTGGGGTTTAAATCCCTCAGTTACTGGGGTTTAAATCCCTCAGTTACTGGGGTTTGAATCCCTCAGTTACTGGGGTTTAAATCCCTCAGTTACTGGGGTTTAAATCCCTCAGTTACTGGGGTTTAAATCCCTCAGTTACTGGGGTTTAAATCCCTCAGTTACTGGGGTTTAAATCCCTCAGTTACTGGGGTTTAAATCCCTCAGTTACTGGGGTTTAAATCCCTCAGTTACTGGGGTTTGAATCCCTCAGTTACTGGGGTTTAAATCCCTCAGTTACTGGGGTTTAAATCCCTCAGTTACTGGGGTTTAAATCCCTCAGTTACTGGGGTTTAAATCCCTCAGTTACTGGGATTTGAATCCCTCAGTTACTGGGGTTTAAATCCCTCAGTTACTGGGGTTTAAGTCTCTCAGTTACTGGGGTTTAAATCCCTCAGTTACTGGGGTTTGAATCCCTCAGTTACTGGGGTTTGAATCCCTCAGTTACTGGGATTTGAATCCCTCAGTTATTGGGGTTTGAATCCCTCAGTTATTGGGGTTTAAATCCCTCAGTTACTGGGGTTTGAATCCCTCAGTTACTGGGGTTTGAATCCCTCAGTTGCTGGGGTTTGAATCCCTCAGTTGCTGGGGTTTGAATCCCTCAGTTGCTGGGGTTTGAATCCCTCAGTTACTGGGGTTTGAATCCCTCAGTTGCTGGGGTGTGAATCCCTCAGTTACTGGGGTTTGAATCCCTCAGTTACTGGGGTTTGAATCCCTCAGTTACTGGGGTTTGAATCCCTCAGCTATTGTGGTTTGAAACCCTCAGTTATTGGGGATTGATTCTCTCAGTTACTGGGGTTTGAATCCCTCAGTTACTGGGGTTTGAATCCCTCAGTTACCGGGGTTTGAATCCCTCAGTTACCGGGGTTTGAATCCCTCAGTTACCGGGGTTTGAATCCCTCAGTTACCGGGGTTTGAATCCCTCAGTTACCGGGGTTTGAATCCCTCAGTTACCGGGGTTTGAATCCCTCAGTTACTGGGGTTTGAATCCCTCAGTTACTGGGGTTTGAATCCCTCAGTTACTGGGGTTTGAATCCCTCAGTTACTGGGGTTTGAATCCCTCAGTTACTGGGGTTTGAATCCCTCAGTTACTGGGGTTTGGATCCCTCAGTTACTGGGGTTTGGATCCCTCAGTTACTGGGGTTTGAATCCCTCAGTTACTGGGGTTTGAATCCCTCAGTTACTGGGGTTTAACTCTCTCAGGTCTTGGGGTTTGAATCCCTCAGGTCCTGGGGTTTGAATCCCTCAATTACTGGGGTTTGAATCCCTCAATTACTGGGGTTTAATTCCCTCAGTTACTGGGGTTTAAATCCCTCAGTTACTGGGGTTTGAATTCCTCAGTTACTGGGGTTTGAATCCCTCAGTTACTGGGGTTTAACTCTCTCAGGTCTTGGGGTTTGAATCCCTCAGGTCCTGGGGTTTGAATCCCTCAATTACTGGGGTTTAAATTCCTCAGTTACTGGGGTTTAATTCCCTCAGTTACTGGGGTTTAAATCCCTCAGTTACTGGGGTTTAAATCTCTCAGTTACTGGGGTTTGAATCCCCAGTTACTGGGGTTTGAATCCCTCAGTTATTGGGGTTTAAATCCCTCAGTTACTGGGGTTTGAATCCCTCAGTTACTGGGGTTTGAATCCCTCAGTTACTGGGGTTTGAATCCCTCAGTTACTGGGGTTTGAATCCCTCAGTTACTGGGGTTTGAATCCCTCAGTTAATGTGGTTTAAATCCCTCAGTTACTGGGGTTTAAATCCCTCAGTTACTGGGGTTTAAATCCCTCAGTTACTGGGGTTTAAATCCCTCAGTTACTGGGGTTTAAATCCCTCAGTTACTGGGGTTTAAATCCCTCAGTTACTGGGGTTTGAATCCCTCAGTTACTGGGGTTTGAATCCCTCAGTTACTGGGGTTTGAATCCCTCAGTTACTGGGGTGTGAATCCCTCAGTTAATGGGGTTTAAATCCCTCAGTTGCTGGTGTTTAAATCCCTTAGTTACTGGGGTTTAAATCCCTCAGTTACTGGAGTTTAAATCCCTCAGTTACTGGGGTTTAAATCCCTCAGTTACTGGGGTTTAAATCTCTCAGTTACTGGGGTTTAAATCCCTCAGTTACTGGGGTTTAAATCCCTCAGTTACTGGGGTTTGAATCCCTCAGTTACTGGGGTTTGAATCCCTCAGTTACTGGGGTTTGAATCTCTCAGTTACTGGGGTTTAAATCCCTCAGTTACTGGGGTTTAAATCCCTCAGTTATTCGGGTTTAAATCCCTCAGTTACTGGGGTTTAAATCCCTCAGTTACTGGGGTTTAAATCCCTCAGTTACTGGGGTTTAAATCCATCAGTTATTGGGGTTTAAATCCATCAGTTATTGGGGTTTAATTCCCTCAGTTACTGGGGTTTGAATCGCTCTATTGTTGGGGCTGAAATCCCTCTATTATTGGGGTTTAGATCCCGCTATTATTGGGGTTTAAATCCCTCTATTGTTGGGGTTTCAATCCCTCTATTGTTGGGGTTTCAATCCCTCTATTGTTGGGGTTTAAATCCCTCTATTGTTGGGGTTTAAATCCCTCTATTGTTGGGGTTTAAATCCCTCTATTGTTGGGGTTTAAATTCCTCTATTGTTGGGGTTTAAATTCCTCTCTTGTTGGGCTTTAAATTCCTCTATTGTTGGGCTTTAAATTCCTCTAATGTTGGGCTTTAAATCCCTCTAATGTTGGGCTTTAAATCCCTCTATTGTTGGGCTTTAAATCCCTCTATTGTTGGAGTTTAAATCCCTCTATTGTTGGGGTTTAAATCCCTCTATTATTGCGGTTTAAGTCTCTATTATTGTGACTGACATCCCTGTATTATTGGGGTTTAAATCCCCGTATTATTGGGGTTTAAATCCCTGTATTATTGGGGTTTAAATCCCTGTATTATTGGGGCCGAAATCCCTGTATTATTGGGGCCGAAATCCCTCTGTTATTGGGGCCGAAATCCCTCTGTTATTGGGGCCGAAATCCCTCTGTTATTGGGGCCGAAATCCCTCTGTTATTGGGGCCGAAATCCCTCTGTTATTGGGGCCGAAATCCCTCTGTTATTGGGGCCGAAATCCCTCTGTTATTGGGGCCGAAATCCCTCTGTTATTGGGGCCGAAATCCCTCTGTTATTGGGGCCGAAATCCCTCTGTTATTGGGGCCGAAATCCCTCTGTTATTGGGGCCGAAATCCCTCTGTTATTGGGGCCGAAATCCCTCTGTTATTGGGGCCGAAATCCCTCTGTTATTGGGGCCGAAATCCCTCTGTTATTGGGGCCGAAATCCCTCTGTTATTGGGGCCGAAATCCCTCTGTTATTGGGGCCGAAATCCCTCTGTTATTGGGGCCGAAATCCCTCTGTTATTGGGGCCGAAATCCCTCTGTTATTGGGGCCGAAATCCCTCTGTTATTGGGGCCGAAATCCCTCTGTTATTGGGGCCGAAATCCCTCTGTTATTGGGGCCGAAATCCCTCTGTTATTGGGGCCGAAATCCCTCTGTTATTGGGGCCGAAATCCCTCTGTTATTGGGGCCGAAATCCCTCTGTTATTGGGGCCGAAATCCCTCTGTTATTGGGGCCGAAATCCCTCTGTTATTGGGGCCGAAATCCCTCTGTTATTGGGGCCGAAATCCCTCTGTTATTGGGGCCGAAATCCCTCTGTTATTGGGGCCGAAATCCCTCTGTTATTGGGGCCGAAATCCCTCTGTATTGGGGCCGAAATCCCTCTGTTATGGGGCCGAAATCCCTCTGTTATTGGGGCCGAAATCCCTCTGTTATTGGGGCCGAAATCCCTCTGTTATTGGGGCCGAAATCCCTCTGTTATTGGGGCCGAAATCCCTCTGTTATTGGGGCCGAAATCCCTCTGTTATTGGGGCCGAAATCCCTCTGTTATTGGGGCCGAAATCCCTCTGTTATTGGGGCCGAAATCCCTCTGTTATTGGGGCCGAAATCCCTCTGTTATTGGGGCCGAAATCCCTCTGTTATTGGGGCCGAAATCCCTCTGTTATTGGGGCCGAAATCCCTCTGTTATTGGGGCCGAAATCCCTCTGTTATTGGGGCCGAAATCCCTCTGTTATTGGGGCCGAAATCCCTCTGTTATTGGGGCCGAAATCCCTCTGTTATTGGGCCCAAATCCCTCTGTTATTGGGGCCCAAATCCCTCTGTTATTGGGGCCCAAATCCCTCTGTTATTGGGGCCCAAATCCCTCTGTTATTGGGGCCCAAATCCCTCTGTTATTGGGGCCCAAATCCCTCTGTTATTGGGGCCCAAATCCCTCTGTTATTGGGGCCCAAATCCCTCTGTTATTGGGGCCCAAATCCCTCTGTTATTGGGGCCCAAATCCCTCTGTTATTGGGGCCCAAATCCCTCTGTTATTGGGGCCCAAATCCCTCTGTTATTGGGGCCCAAATCCCTCTGTTATTGGGGCCCAAATCCCTCTGTTATTGGGGCCCAAATCCCTCTGTTATTGGGGCCCAAATCCCTCTGTTATTGGGGCCCAAATCCCTCTGTTATTGGGGCCCAAATCCCTCTGTTATTGGGGCCCAAATCCCTCTGTTATTGGGGCCCAAATCCCTCTGTTATTGGGGCCCAAATCCCTCTGTTATTGGGGCCCAAATCCCTCTGTTATTGGGGCCCAAATCCCTCTGTTATTGGGGCCCAAATCCCTCTGTTATTGGGGCCCAAATCCCTCTGTTATTGGGGCCCAAATCCCTCTGTTATTGGGGCCCAAATCCCTCTGTTATTGGGGCCCAAATCCCTCTGTTATTGGGGCCCAAATCCCTCTGTTATTGGGGCCCAAATCCCTCTGTTATTGGGGCCCAAATCCCTCTGTTATTGGGGCCCAAATCCCTCTGTTATTGGGGCCCAAATCCCTCTGTTATTGGGGCCCAAATCCCTCTGTTATTGGGGCCCAAATCCCTCTGTTATTGGGGCCCAAATCCCTCTGTTATTGGGGCCCAAATCCCTCTGTTATTGGGGCCCAAATCCCTCTGTTATTGGGGCCCAAATCCCTCTGTTATTGGGGCCCAAATCCCTCTGTTATTGGGGCCCAAATCCCTCTGTTATTGGGGCCCAAATCCCTCTGTTATTGGGGCCCAAATCCCTCTGTTATTGGGGCCCAAATCCCTCTGTTATTGGGGCCCAAATCCCTCTGTTATTGGGGCCCAAATCCCTCTGTTATTGGGGCCCAAATCCCTCTGTTATTGGGGCCCAAATCCCTCTGTTATTGGGGCCCAAATCCCTCTGTTATTGGGGCCCAAATCCCTCTGTTATTGGGGCCCAAATCCCTCTGTTATTGGGGCCCAAATCCCTCTGTTATTGGGGCCCAAATCCCTCTGTTATTGGGGCCCAAATCCCTCTGTTATTGGGGCCCAAATCCCTCTGTTATTGGGGCCCAAATCCCTCTGTTATTGGGGCCCAAATCCCTCTGTTATTGGGGCCCAAATCCCTCTGTTATTGGGGCCCAAATCCCTCTGTTATTGGGGCCCAAATCCCTCTATTATTGGGGCCCAAATCCCTCTATTATTGGGGCCCAAATCCCTCTATTATTGGGGCCCAAATCCCTCTATTATTGGGGCCCAAATCCCTCTATTATTGGGGCCCAAATCCCTCTATTATTGGGGCCCAAATCCCTCTATTATTGGGGCCCAAATCCCTCTATTATTGGGGCCCAAATCCCTCTATTATTGGGGCCCAAATCCCTCTATTATTGGGGCCCAAATCCCTCTATTATTGGGGCCCAAATCCCTCTATTATTGGGGCCCAAATCCCTCTATTATTGGGGCCCAAATCCCTCTATTATTGGGGCCCAAATCCCTCTATTATTGGGGCCCAAATCCCTCTATTATTGGGGCCCAAATCCCTCTATTATTGGGGCCCAAATCCCTCTATTATTGGGGCCCAAATCCCTCTATTATTGGGGCCCAAATCCCTCTATTATTGGGGCCCAAATCCCTCTATTATTGGGGCCCAAATCCCTCTGTTATTGGGGCCCAAATCCCTCTGTTATTGGGGCCCAAATCCCTCTGTTATTGGGGTTTAAATCCCTCAGTTATTGGGGTTTAAATCCCTCAGTTATTGGGGTTTAAATCCCTCAGTTATTGGGGTTTAAATCCCTGTATTATTGGGGTTGACATCCCTCTATTGTTGGGGTTGACATCCCACTATTGTTGGGGTTGACATCCCTCTATTGTTGGGGTTTAAATCCCTCTATTGTTGGGGTTTAAATCCCTCTATTGTTGGGGTTTAAATCCCTCTATTGTTGGGGTTTAAATCCCTCTATTATTGGGGTTTAAATCCCTCTATTATTGGGGTTTAAATCCCTCTATTGTTGGGGTTTAAATCCCTCTATTATTGGGGTTTAAATCCCTCTATTATTGGGGTTTAAATCCCTCTATTATTGGGGTTGACATCCCTCTATTATTGGGGTTGACATCCCTCTATTATTAGGGTTTAAATCCCTCAGTTATTGGGGTTTAAATCCCTCAGTTATTGGGGTTTAAATCCCTCTGTTATTGGGTTGACATCCCTGTATTATTGGGTTGACATCCCTGTATTATTGGGGTTGACATCCCTGTATTATTGGGGTTGACATCCCTTTATTATTGGGGTTGACATCCCTTTATTATTGGGGTTGACATCCCTCTATTGTTGGGGTTTCAATCCCTCTATTATTGGGGTTTAAATCCCTCTATTATTGGGTTGACATCCCTGTATTATTGGGGTTGACATCCCTTTATTATTGGGGTTGACATCCCTCTATTATTGGGGTTGACATCCCTCTATTATTGGGGTTGACATCCCTCTATTGTTGGGGTTTAAATCCCTCTATTGTTGGGGTTTAAATCCCTCTATTGTTGCGGTTGACATCCCTCTATTATTAGGGTTTTCATCTCTATTATTGGGGTTTAAATCCCTCAGTTATTGGGGTTTAAATCCCTCAGTTATTGGGGTTTAAATCCCTCTATTATTGGGTTGACATCCCTGTATTATTGGGTTGACATCCCTGTATTATTAGGGTTGACATCCCTTTATTATTGGGGTTAACATCCCTTTATTATTGGGGTTGACATCCCTCTATTATTGGGGTTGACATCCCTCTATTGTTGGGGTTTCAATCCCTCTATTATTGGGGTTTAAATCCCTCTATTATTGGGGTTTAAATCCCTCTATTATTGGGTTGACATCCCTGTATTATTGGGGTTGACATCCCTTTATTATTGGGGTTGACCTCCCTCTATTATTGGGGTTGACATCCCTCTATTATTGGGGTTGACATCCCTCTATTATTGGGGTTGACATCCCTCTATTGTTGGGGTTTAAATCCCTCTATTGTTGGGGTTTAAATCCCTCTATTATTGCGGTTGACATCCCTCTATTGTTGGGGTTGACGTCCCTCTATTGTTGGGCTTTTAATCCCTCTATTGTCAGGCTTTTAATCCCTCTATTGTCGGGCTTTTAATCCCTCTATTGTCGGTCTTTTAATCCCTCTATTGTCGGGCTTTTAATCCCTCTATTGTCGGGGTTTTAATCCCTCTATTGTCGGGCTTTTAATCCCTCTATTGTCGTGCTTTTAATCCCTCTATTGTCGGGGTTTTAATCCCTCTATTGTCGGGGTTTTAATCCCTCTATTGTCGGGGTTTTAATCCCTCTATTGTCGGGGTTTTAATCCCTCTATTGTCGGGGTTTTAATGTCTGTATTCCCGGGGGTGTAAATCCTCAATTATTGGGGTATTAATCTGTGTTCCCAGTGGTTTAAATCCTCAATTATTGGGGTTTTAATCTCTGTGTTGCCAGTGGTTTAAATCCTCAATTATTAGGGTTTTAATCTCTGTGTTTCCCGGGGTTTAAATCCTCAATTATTGGAGTTCTAATCTCTCTGTTCCCTGTGGTTTAAATCCTCAATTATTGGGGTTTTAATCTCTGTGTTCCCCGGGGTTTAAATCCTCAATTATTGGGGTTTTAATCTCTATGCTCCCGAGGGTTTAAATCCTCAATTATTGGGGTTTTAATCTCTGTGTTCTCTGTGGTTTAAATCCTCACTTATTGGGGTATTAATCTCTGTGTTCCTGAGGGTTTAAATCCTTAATTATTGGGGTAATCTCTGTGTTCCCAGGGGTTTAAATCCTCAATTATTGGAGTTTTAATCATTGTTCCCAGGGGTTTAAATCTTCAATTATTGGAGTTTTAATCTGTGTTCTCAGTGGTTTACATCCTCAATTATTGGAGTTTTAATCTCTGTGTTCCCCGGGGTTTAAATCCTCAATTATTGGAGTTTTAATCTGTGTTCTCAGCGGTTTAAATCCTCAATTATTGGGGTTTTGATCTCTGTGTTGCCAGTGGTTTAAATCCTCAATTATTGGGTTTGTAATCTCTGTGTTCCCGAGCGTTTAAATCCTCAATTATTGGGGTATTAATCTGTGTTCCCAGGGGTTTAAATCCTCAGTTATTGTGGTTTTAATCTCTTGTGTTCCCCAGGGTTTAAATCCTCAATTATTGGGGTTTTAATCTCTGTGTTTCTCGGGGTTTAAATCCTCAATTATTGGGGTTTTACTCTTGTGTTCCCAGGGGTTTAAATCCTCAATTATTGGGATTTTAATCTCTGTGTTTTCAGTGGTTTAAATCCTCAATTATTGGAGTTTTAATCTCTGTGTTCTCGGGGGTTTAAATCGTCAATTATTGGGGTATTAATCTCTGTGTTGCCAGTGGTTTAAATCCTCAATTATTGGAGTTTTACTCTGTGTTCCCAGGGGTTTAAATCCTCAATTATTGGAGTTTTAATCTGTGTTCTCAGTGGTTTAAATCCTCAATTATTGGGGTTTTAATCTCTCTGTTTCCCCGGGTTTTAAATCCTCAGTTATTGGGGGTTTAATTCTGAATTATACAGGAGCCCAATCCCTGTTTTACTGGGGGTTTTAATCGTCAAATGGATCTTAAATGCTCAAAATTGGGGTTTTAATCTTCAGTTATATTAACGTTTATTCCCTGTGTTATTGGTGGTTTCAATCCATAATTACATTAGGGTATGATCCCTGTTAATAGTTATTTTAATCCTCAATTATAATGGGGTTCAATCCCCGTATCATCGGGTGTGTGCCCCAATGAGGGTCTGCGCCCCATCAGGGGTTGGTGTACCCGGTTACTGAGTTATGATGTGTGAGTTTTTGGGGTTTGTCTCCTCTGTCTTGGTCATCTGACAGCTGCTATCGACGTTGGGTGTTGATGCACGTGAAGAATATCTTCAAAACCCAGTAGTGCTAGTTTTCAATCAGATTAATTGTGCCTGAAATTTACTTTAATGCTTCAAAGATATATTTTCACTTCTCAGCGATTTAACTCACTGGTTTAAAAGTTTACCTACGATGCAATTAAATCCAGGAGCAGGTTCAAAGGGGCTGAATGGCCCCCTCCTGATCCTCTGTAACAGGCTCGAGGAGGGGGCTGAATGGTCCCTACAACCCTCCCTATCTCTGTAACCTCCTCCAGCCCCGACAACCCTCCCTATCTCTGTAACTTCCTCCAGTCCCTATCGCCCTCCTATCATTGTAACCTCCTCCAGCCCCTACAACCCTCCCCATCTCTGTAACCTCCTCCAAGCCCTTACAACACTCCCTATCTCTGTACCCTCCTCCAGCTCCTACAACCCTCCCTGTCTCTGTAACCTCCTCCAGCCCCTACAACCCTCCCCATCTCTGTAACCTCCTCCAGCCCCTACAACCCTCCCTATCTCAGTAACCTCATCCAGCACCTACAACCCTCCCTACCTCTGTAACCTTCTCCAGGCCCTACAACCCCCCCATCTCTGTAACCTCCTCCAGTCCTTACACTCTCCCTAACTCTGTAACCTCCTCCAGCCCCTACAACCCACCCTATCTCTGTAACCTCTTCCAGTCCCTACACCCCTCCCTATCTCTGTAACCTCCTACAGCCCCTACACCCCTCCCAATCTCTGTAACCTCCTCCAGCCCCAACACCCCTCCCTATCTCTGTAACCTCCTCCAGCCCTTACAACCCTCCCTATCTCTGTAACCTCCTCCAGCCCCCTACAACCCTCCCAATCTCTGTAACCTCCTCCAGCCTCTACACCCCTGCCTATCTCTGTAACCTCCTCCAGCCCCTACAACCCTCCCTATCTCTGTAACGCCCTCCTGCCTCTACACCCCTCCCTATCTCTGTAACATCCTCCAGCCCCTACACCCCTCCCTATCTCTGTAACCTCCTCCAGCCCCTACAAATCTCCCTATCTCTGTAACCTCCTCCAGCCCCTACACACCTCCCTATCTCTGTAACCTCCATCAGCTCCTACACCCCTCCCTATCTCTGTAACTTCCTCCAGCCCCAACACCCCTCCCTATCTCTGTAACCTCCTCCAGCCTCTACACCCCTCCATATCTCTGTAACCTCCTCCAGCCCCTACAACACTCCCTATCTCTGTAACCTCCTCCAGTCCCCTACACCCCTCCCTATCTCTGTAACAGCCTCCAGCCCCCTACACCACTTCCTATCTCTGTAACCTCCTCTCTCTCGCCGCCTGTCCGCCTCTCTCTCGCCGCCTGTCCGCCTCTCTCTCGCCGCCTGTCCGCCTCTCTCTCGCCGCCTGTCCGCCTCTCTCTCGCCGCCTGTCCGCCTCTCTCTCGCCGCCTGTCCGCCTCTCTCTCGCCGCCTGTCCGCCTCTCTCTCGCCGCCTGTCCGCCTCTCCCTCGCCGCCTGTCCGCCTCTCTCTCGCCGCCTGTCCGCCTCTCTCTCGCCGCCTGTCCGCCTCTCTCTCGCCGCCTGTCCGCCTCTCTCTCGCCGCCTGTCCGCCTCTCTCTCGCCGCCTGTCCGCCTCTCTCTCGCCGCCTGTCCGCCTCTCTCTCGCCGCCTGTCCGCCTCTCTCTCGCCGCCTGTCCGCCTCTCTCTCGCCGCCTGTCCGCCTCTCTCTCGCCGCCTGTCCGCCTCTCTCTCGCCGCCCGTCCACCTCTCTCTCGCCGCCCCTCCGCCCCTCTCCCGCCGCCCCTCCGCCCCTCTCCCGCCGCCCCTCCGCCCCTCTCCCGCCGCCCCTCCGCCCCTCTCCCGCCGCCCCTCCGCCCCTCTCCCGCCGCCCCTCCGCCCCTCTCCCGCCGCCCCTCCGCCCCTCTCCCGCCGCCCCTCAGCCCCTCTCCCGCCCGCCCCCTCCGCCCCTCTCCCGCCGCCCCTCCGCCCCTCTCCCGCCGCCCCTCCGCCCCTCTCCCGCCGCCCCCTCCGCCCCTCTCCCGCCGCCCCTCCGCCCCCTCTCCCGCCGCCCTCCGCCCCTCTCCCGCCGCCCCTCCGCCCTCTCCCCGCCGCCCCTCCGCCCCTCTCCCGCCGCCCCTCCGCCCCCTCTCCCGCCGCCCCTCCGCCCCTCTCCCGCCCGCCCCTCCGCCCCTCTCCCGCCGCCCCTACGCCCCTCTCCCGCCCCGCCCCTCCGCCCCTCTCCCTCCGCCCCTCTCCCTCCGCCCCTCTCCCGCCCCGCCCCCCTCCCTCCCGCCCCGCCCCTCCGCCCCTCTCCCGCCGCCCCTCCGCCCCTCTCCCGCCGCCCCTCCGCCCCTCTCCGCCCGCCCCTCCGCCCCTCTCCCGCCGCCCCCTCCGCCCCCTCTCCCGCCGCCCCTCCGCCCCCTCTCCCGCCGCCCCTCCGCCCCTCTCCCGCCGCCCCTCCGCCCCTCTCCCGCCGCCCCTCCGCCCCTCTCCCGCCGCCCCTCCGCCCCTCTCTCTCTCGCTTCCCCCACCCTCCCTTTTAAGACATGCTCCTTAAAATCTACCTGTTTTTCTGATCTTTTGATCCACTATCCATAATATCTCCTCATGTGGCTCGGGGTGAAATTGTGCCTGATAATCACTGCTTGGTAGTGTTACCTTGTGTTATAGGTGCTGTGTAACTGCACGTTATTGTTTACATGCCTGGACACACCAAAGCTGATGGGGAGCAGCTGAAAGGCTTCCACAGTTCCAGTGCCAGTCTAGGAGCCTCCGGGTCTAATTTAATCCCTGCCCTGAGCCGTGTTTTGGTGTTTTTTCGTTGTGCCAGGCGGTGATGTGGCAGCGAGCGGAATGCTCTTGGTACCAGCTGGCAAAACAACTCGAATGTCCCGACATTAAAATAAAACTCTTGATAAATTAAACACGTGCTGCTCAGCAAACGCCAGCAGCATAACAGTTGAGGGTTCCTGTGTGCCCGGCCTTGGTCAGCTGCAACTGTTCGGGAGGCAGTAATTTAATTTAGTCCCTGTCTGATTCACAGCAAAGCAATTGGACAGATTCCTTGTTTCTGTAGGGGACAAAAACGTCTCTCATTTCCACGGTGCCTTTTAGCCTAATGTCCGAAAGCACACGAGTACTTGTTTTTTGTAGTACTGTCACTGTTGTAATGTAGGAAACACAGCAGCCAATTTGCGCACAGCAAGATCCCAAACAGCAATATCATAGCAACCTGGTTGTCAGTGTGATGTCAGAGGGTCAGCGCCGAGGGAGCGCCGTGCTGTTGGAGGGTCAGTGTTGAGGGAGTGCGCACTGTCGGAGGGTCAGCGCTGAGGGAGTGCCGCACTGTTGGAGGGTCAGCGCTGAGCGAGAGCCGCACTGTCGGAGGGTCAGCGCTGAGGGAGCGCCGCACTGTCGGAGGGTCAGTGCTGAGGGAGTGCCGCACTGTCGGAGGGTCAGCGCTGAGGGAGCGCCGCACTGTCGGAGGGTCAGCGCTGAGGGAGCTCCACGTTGTGGGAGGCTCCGTTTTTTGTATGTGGTATTAAGTTGCCCCTCGGGTGGGTGTAAACAGGTTTAACGGGTGTAAATGGCACTATTTCGAGGAAGTGCTGTGGCATTTCTGTCCCGTGCCCTGGAGCCAGCATATTTTTTCACCCATTGCCCCTGACTGATAATCTGGACCCTCTATCACATTTGCTGCCCTGTGCGGGATCTTGCTGTGCACAGACTGGCTGCCTCGTTTCCTACATGACCACAGTTCAGAAGAAAAGAAAGCTGCATTGCCTGTGAATTCGAGGTGGAGGGGGCTTGGCACGTCCTGAGGTTGCGAAAGGAGCGAGAGATTTGTGAGCGTTTGAGAGCATGTCATTTTAGCTGGGACTGTAAGCTACAGAGTCATGATGCTGAGACAACAGGCTGACAGTTTGAGGGGTATTTGGTGGAGGTTGTGTTGAGTTTAGGACGGGTCTCCGCGTGCCGAGGAGTGCTCACTGCTACCTGACTCCCCCTGGGCTTTTGTCACTATCTGCTGTGGTCAGCACTCACCTTGGCACCTGGACCAGTCTGGAGTTGAACCGGGCTCCGAGCCGCTGGTTCCTCTGTCCCCCGGAGACCTTTTGGGCTCCTCCCTCTGGAAGCCTCACAAAGTGTCTGTGCCCTGTTCGCTGGGTGTTGGGTAGCCAATCAGGACTGCCCCAGGGGAATTGCATCATTTCCTGGTTCATCCTTCCGTGCCCGGTGGGCACCGCGGGGACTGGGGTGTTTTGTTGACCCCTTTAATCACGTTTTGATTTAAAGTTTGTAAGGTTCCTTTAAATTTTGTTCTTGGTTTTACAGCTGACCTGAATTAGGGGCTGTGCCTGATTTATCCCAATTTGTTTGATTTGGTTTAATTGGTTTCAATTAAAAGATTATTGCCTGGTTCATCCTTCCGTGCCCGGTGGGCACCGCGGGGACTGGGGTGTTTTGTTGACCCCTTTAATCACATTTTGGTTTGAAGTTGTAAGTTTCCTTTAAATTTTGTTTTTAGTTTTACAGCTGACCTGAATTAGGGGCTGTGCTTGATTTGACCTCATTTTGTTGATTTGGTTTAATTGGTTTAACCTGAAAGATTATTGCCTGGTTCAGGTTTTAGGGCCAGCAAAGCTGGGGTGACGCGGTGTGGGGCTCGGGAACAGATGAGAACTGGGCTCTCCCCGCTGCCCAGGGCAGACTGGATAAGTACCTACCCTCAGTCTTGGGGGGGTACAAGACCA
Source organism: Carcharodon carcharias (assembly GCF_017639515.1). Lineage (NCBI taxonomy): Eukaryota > Metazoa > Chordata > Chondrichthyes > Lamniformes > Lamnidae > Carcharodon > Carcharodon carcharias. The sequence goes on along the minus strand of NC_054507.1, from coordinate 27,035,229 downwards.
GAACTAGGGGGCCATCCATATAAGACAGTCATTAATAAATCCATTCAGAGGAATTCATTACCTCCTCCACCCCTACAACCCTCCCTATCTCTGTAACCTCCTCCACCCCTACAACCCTCCCTATCTCTGTAACCTCCTCCAACCCTACAACCCTCCCTATCTCTGTAACCTCCTCCAGCCCCTACACCCCTCCCTATCTCTGTAACCTTCTCTAGCCCCTACACCCCTCCCTATCTCTGTAACCTCCTCCAGCCCCTACACCCCTCCCTATCTCTGTAACCTCCTCCAGCCCCTACAACCCTCCCTATCTCTGTAACCTCCTCCAGTTCCTATACCCCTCCCTATCTCTGTAACCACCTCCAGCCCCTACACCCCTCCCTATCTCTGTAACCACCTCCAGCCCGACACCCCTCCCTATCTGTAACCTCCAGCCCCTACGACCCACCCGATCTCTGTAACCTCCACCAGCCCCTACGACCCTCCCTATCTCTGTAACCTCCACCAGCCCCTACGACGCACCCTATCTCTGTAACCTCCTCCAACCCCTACAACCCTTCCTATCTCTGTAACCTCCTCCAGCCCCTACACCCCTCCCTATCTCTGTAACCTCCTCCAGCCCCTACAACCCTCCCTATCTCTGTAACCTACTCCAGCCCCTACAATCCTCACTATCTCTGTAACCTCCTCCAGTCCCTACACCCCCCCATCTCTGTAACCTCCTCCAGCCCCTACAACCCTCCCTATCTCTGTAACCTCCTCCAGCCCCTACAACCCTCCCTGTCTCTGTAACCTCCTCCAGTCCCTATACCCCTCCCTATCTCTGTAACCTCCTCCAGCCCCTACAACACTCCCTATCTCTGTAACCTCCTCCAGTCCCTATACCCCTCCCTATCTCTGTAACCACCTCCAGCCCTACACCCCTCCCTATCTCTGTAACCTCCAGCCCCTACGACCCACCCTATCACTGTCACCTCCTCCAGCCCCTACAACCCTCCCTATCTCTGTAACCTCCTCCAGCCCCTACAACCCTCCCTATCTCTGTAACCTCCTCCAGCCCCTACAACCCTCACTATCTCTGTAACCTCCTCCAGTCCCTACAACCCTCACTATCTCTGTAACCTCCTCCAGCCCCTACGCCCCTCCCTATCTCTGTAACCTCCTCCAGCCCCTGCACCCCTCCCTATCTCTGTAACCTCCTCCCGCCCCTACAACCCTCCCTATCTCTGTAACCTCCTCCAGCCCCTACAACCCTCCCTATCTCTGTAACCCCCTCCAGCCTCTACACCCCTCCCTATCTCTGTAACCTCCTCCAGCCCCCTACAACCCTCCCTATCTCTGTAACCTCCTCCAGCCCATACACCCCTCCCTATCTCTGTAACCTCCTCCAGCCCCTACAACCCTCCCTATCTCTGTAAACTCCTCCAGCCCCTACAAACCTTGCTATCTCTGTAACCACCTCCAGCCCTACACCCCTCCCTACCTCTGTAACCTCCAACCCCTACGACCCACCCTATCTCTGTCACCTCCTCCAGCCCCTACAAACCTCCCTTTCTCTGTAAGCTCCACCAGCCCCTACGACCCTCCCTATCTCTGTAACCTCCACCAGTCCCTACGACCCATCCTATCTCTGTAACCTCCTCCAACCCCTACAACCCTTCCTATCTCTGTAACCTCCTCCAGCCCCTACAGCCCTCCCTATCTCTGTAACCTCCTCCAGTCCCTACAACCCTCCCTATCTCTGTAACGTCCTCCAGCCCCTACAACCCTCACTATCTCTGTAACCTCCTCCAGTCCCTACAACCCTCACTATCTCTGTAACCTCCTCCAGCCCCTACACTCCTCCCTATCTCTGTAACCTCCTCCAGCCCCTACACCCCTCCCTATCTCTGTAACCTCCTCCAACCCCTACAACCCTTCCTATCTCTGTAACCTCCTCCAGCCCCTAAAGCCCTCCCTATCTCTGTAACCTCCTCCAGTCCCTACAACCCTCTCTATCTCTGTAACGTCCTCCAGTCCCTACAACCCTCACTATCTCTGTAACCTCCTCCACCCCTACAACCCTCCCTATCTCTGTAACCTCCTCCACCCCTACAACCCTCCCTATCTCTGTAACCTCCTCCACCCCTACAACCCTCCCTATCTCTGTAACCTCTTCCAGCCGCTACAACCCTCCCCATCTCTGTAAACCCCTCCAGCCCCTACACCCCGCCCTATCACTGTAACCTCCTCCAGCCCCTACACCCCTCTTTATCTCTGTAACCTCCTCCAGCCCCTACACCCCTGCCTATCTCTCTAAGCTCCTCCAGCCCCTACACCCCTCCCTATCTCTGTAAGCTCCTCCAGCCTCTACACCCCTCCATATCTCTGTAACCTCCTCCAGCCCCTACCACCCTCCCTATCTCTGTAAGCTCCTCCAGCCCCTACAACACTCCCTATATCTGTAACCTTCTCTAGCCCCTACACCCCTCCCTATCTCTGTAACCTCCTCCAGCCGCTACAACCCTCCCTATCTCTGTAACCTCCTCCAGCCCCTACAACCCTCCCTGTCTCTGTAACCTCCTCCAGTCCCTATACCCCTCCCTATCTCTGTAATCTCCTCCCTATCTCTGTAACCTCCTCCAGTCCCTATAGCCCTCCCTATATCTGTAACCACCTCCTGCCCCTACACCCCACCCTATCTCTGTAACCTCCAGCCCCTACGAACCACCCTATCTCTGTCACCTCCTCCAGCCCCTACAAACCTCCCTTTCTCTATAAGCTCCACCAGCCCCTACGACCCTCCCTATCTCTGTAACCTCCACCAGCCCCTACGACCCATCCTATCTCTGTAACCTCCTCCAACCCCTACAACCCTTCCTATCTCTGTAATCTCCTCCAGCCCCTACACCCCTCCCTATCTCTGTAACCTCCTCCAGCCCCTACAACCCTCCCTATCTCTGTAACCTCCTCCAGTCCCTATACCCCTCCCTATCTCTGTAACCACCTCCTGCCCCTACACCCCACCCTATCTCTGTAACCTCCAGCCCCTAAGACCCACCCTTTCTCTGTCACCTCCTCCAGCCCCTACAAACCTCCCTTTCTCTGTAAGCTCCACCAGCCCCTACGACCCTCCCTATCTCTGTAACCTCCACCAGCCCCTACAACCCTCCCTATCTCTGTAACCTCCTCCAACCCCTACAACCCTTCCTATCTCTGTAACCTCCTCCAGCCCCTACACCCCTCCCTATCTCTGTAACCTCCTCCAGCCCCTACACCCCTCCCTATATCTGTAACCTCCTCCAGCCCCTACAACCCTCCCTATCTCAGTAAACTCCTCCAGCCCCTACAACCCTCCCTATATCTGTAACCCCCCTCCAGCCTCTACACCCCTCCCTATCTCTGTAACCTCCTCCAGCCCCCTACAACCCTCCCTATCTCTGTAACCTCCTCCAGGTCCGACACCCCTCCCCATCTCTGTCACCTCCTCCAGCCCCTACACCCCTCCCTATCTCTGTAAGCTCCTCCAGCCCCTACACTCCTCCCTATCTCTGTAAGCTCCTCCAGCCCCAACACCCGTCCCTATCTCTGTAAGCTCCTCCAGCCCCTACAACACTCCCAATATCTGTAACCTCCTCCAGCCCCTACACCCTCCCTATCACTGTAACCTCCTCCAGCTCCTACACACCTCCCTATCTGTGTAACCTTCTCTAGCCCCTACACCCCTCCCTATCTCTGTAACCACCTCCAGCCCTACACCCCTCCCTATCTCTGTAACCTCCAGCCCCTACGACCCACCCTATCTCTGTAACCTTCTCCTGTCCCTACAGCCCTCCCTATCTCTGTAACCTCCTCCACCCCTACAACCCTCCCTATCTCTGTAACCTCCTCCAGCCCCTACACCCCTCCCTATCTCTGTAACCTCCTCCAGCCTCTACACCCCTCCCTATCTCTGTAACCTCCTCCAGCCCCTACACCCCTCCCTATCTCTGTAACCTCCTCCAGCCGCTACAACCCTCCCTATCTCTGTAACCTCCTCCAGCCCCTACAACCCTCCCTGTCTCTGTAACCTCCTCCAGTCCCTATACCCCTCTCTATCTCTGTAACCTCCTCCAGCCCCTACAACCCTCCCTATCTCTGTAACCTCCTGCAGTCCCTATACCCCTCCCTATATCTGTAACCACCTCCTGCCCCTACACCCCACCCTATCTCTGTAACCTCCAGCCCCTACGACCCACCCTATTTCTGTCACCTCCTCCAGCCCCTACAAACCTCCCTTTCTCTGTAAGCTCCACCAGCCCCTACGACCCTCCCTATCTCTGTAACCTCCACCAGCCCCTACGACCCTTCCTATCTCTGTAACCTCCTCCAACCCCTACAACCCTTCCTATCTCTGTAATCTCCTCCAGCCCCTACACCCCTCCCTATCTCTGTAACCTCCTCCAGCCCCTACAACCCTCCCTATCTCTGTAACCTCCTCCAGTCCCTATACCCCTGCCTATCTCTGTAACCTCCTCCAGCCCCTACAACCCTCCCTATCTCTGTAACCTCCAGCCCCTACGACCCACCCTATCTCTGTCACCTCCTCCAGCCCCTACACCCCTCCCTATCTCTCTAACCTCCTCCAGCCCCTACACCCCTCCCTATATCTGTAACCTCCTCCAGCCCCTACAACCCTCCCTATCTCTGTAAACTCCTCCAGCCCCTACAACCCTCCCTATCTCTGTAACCCCCCTCCAGCCTCTACACCCCTCCCTATCTCTGTAACCTCCTCCAGCCCCCTACAACCCTCCCTATCTCTGTAACCTCCTCCAGGCCCGACACCCCTCCCCATCTCTGTCACCTCCTCCAGCCCCTACACCCCTCCCTATCTCTGTAAGCTCCTGCAGCCCCTACACTCCTCCCTATCTCTGTAAGCTCCTCCAGCCCCAACACCCGTCCCTATCTCTGTAACCTCCTCCAGCCCCTACAACACTCCCAATATCTGTAACCTCCTCCAGCCCCTACACCCTCCCTATCTCTGTAACCTCATCCAGCCCCTACACCCCTCCCTATCTCTGTAACCACCTCCAGCCCTACACCTCTCCCTATCTCTGTAACCTCCAGCCCCTACGACCCACCCTATCTCTGTAACCTTCTCCTGTCCCTACAGCCCTCCCTATCTCTGTAAGCTCCTGCAGCCCCTACACTCCTCCCTATCTCTGTAAGCTCCTCCAGCCCCAACACCCGTCCCTATCTCTGTAACCTCCTCCAGCCCGTACACCCCTCCCTATCACTGTAAGCTCCTCCAGCCCCTACAACACTCCCAATATCTGTAACCTCCTCCAGCCCCTACACCCTCCCTATCTCTGTAACCTCATCCAGCCCCTACACCCCTCCCTATCTCTGTAACCTTCTCTAGCCCCTACACCCCTCCCTATCTCTGTAACCACCTCCAGCCCTACACCTCTCCCTATCTCTGTAACCTCCAGCCCCTACGACCCACCCTATCTCTGTAACCTTCTCCAGTCCCTACAGCCCTCCCTATCTCTGTAATCTCTTCCAGCCCCTTCAACCCTCCCTATCTCTGTAACCTCTTCCAGCCCCTACAACCCTCCCTATCTCTGTAACCTCCTCCAGCCCCTTCAACCCTCCCTATCTCTGTAACCTCCTCCAGCCCCTACAACCCTCACTATCTCTGTAACCTCCTCCAGTCCCTACAACCCTCACTATCTCTGTAACCTCCTCCAGCCCCTACAACCCTTCCTATCTCTGTAACCTCCTCCAGCCCCTACACCCCTCCCTATCTCTGTAACCTCCTCCAGCCCCTACAACCCTCCCTATCTCTGTAACCTCCTCCAGCCCCTACAACCCTCACTATCTCTGTAACCTCCTCCAGCCCCTCCACCCCTCCCTATCTCTGTAACCTCCTCCAGCCCCTACAACCCTCCCTATCTCAGTAAACTCCTCCAGCCCCTACAACCCTCCCTATATCTGTAACCCCCCTCCAGCCTCTACACCCCTCCCTATCTCTGTAACCTCCTCCAGCCCCCTACAACCCTCCCTATCTCTGTAACCTCCTCCAGGTCCGACACCCCTCCCCATCTCTGTCACCTCCTCCAGCCCCTACACCCCTCCCTATCTCTGTAAGCTCCTCCAGCCCCTACACTCCTCCCTATCTCTGTAAGCTCCTCCAGCCCCAACACCCGTCCCTATCTCTGTAAGCTCCTCCAGCCCCTACAACACTCCCAATATCTGTAACCTCCTCCAGCCCCTACACCCTCCCTATCACTGTAACCTCCTCCAGCCCCTACACACCTCCCTATCTCTGTAACCTTCTCTAGCCCCTACACCCCTCCCTATCTCTGTAACCACCTCCAGCCCTACACCCCTCCCTATCTCTGTAACCTCCAGCCCCTACGACCCACCCTATCTCTGTAACCTTCTCCTGTCCCTACAGCCCTCCCTATCTCTGTAACCTCCTCCACCCCTACAACCCTCCCTATCTCTGTAACCTCCTCCAGCCCCTACACCCCTCCCTATCTCTGTAACCTTCTCTAGCCCCTACACCCCTCCCTATCTCTGTAACCACCTCCAGCCCTACACCTCTCCCTATCTCTGTAACCTCCAGCCCCTACGACCCACCCTATCTCTGTAACCTTCTCCTGTCCCTACAGCCCTCCCTATCTCTGTAACCTCTTCCAGCCCCTTCAACCCTCCCTATCTCTGTAACCTCTTCCAGCCCCTACAACCCTCCCTATCTCTGTAACCTCCTCCAGCCCCTTCAACCCTCCCTATCTCTGTAACCTCCTCCAGCCCCTACAACCCTCACTATCTCTGTAACCTCCTCCAGTCCCTACAACCCTCACTATCTCTGTAACCTCCTCCAGCCCCTACAACCCTTCCTATCTCTGTAACCTCCTCCAGCCCATACACCCCTCCCTATCTCTGTAACCTCCTCCAGCCCCTACAACCCTCCCTATCTCTGTAACCTCCTCCAACCCCTACAACCCTTCCTATCTCTGTAACCTCCTCCAGCCCCTACAACCCTCACTATCTCTGTAACCTCCTCCAGCCCCTACACTCCTCCCTATCTCTGTAACCTCCTCCAGTCCCTACAACCCTCACTATCTCTGTAACCTCCTCCACCCCTACAACCCTCCCTATCTCTGTAACCTCCTCCACCCCTACAACCCTCCCTATCTCTGTAACCTCCTCCACCCCTACAACCCTCCCTATCTCTGTAACCTCTTCCAGCCGCTACAACCCTCCCCATCTCTGTAAACCCCTCCAGCCCCTACACCCCGCCCTATCACTGTAACCTCCTCCAGCCCCTACACCCCTCTTTATCTCTGTAACCTCCTCCAGCCCCTACACCCCTGCCTATCTCTCTAAGCTCCTCCAGCCCCTACACCCCTCCCTATCTCTGTAAGCTCCTCCAGCCTCTACACCCCTCCATATCTCTGTAACCTCCTCCAGCCCCTACCACCCTCCCTATCTCTGTAAGCTCCTCCAGCCCCTACAACACTCCCTATATCTGTAACCTTCTCTAGCCCCTACACCCCTCCCTATCTCTGTAACCTCCTCCAGCCGCTACAACCCTCCCTATCTCTGTAACCTCCTCCAGCCCCTACAACCCTCCCTGTCTCTGTAACCTCCTCCAGTCCCTATACCCCTCCCTATCTCTGTAATCTCCTCCCTATCTCTGTAACCTCCTCCAGTCCCTATACCCCTCCCTATATCTGTAACCACCTCCTGCCCCTACACCCCACCCTATCTCTGTAACCTCCAGCCCCTACGAACCACCCTATCTCTGTCACCTCCTCCAGCCCCTACAAACCTCCCTTTCTCTATAAGCTCCACCAGCCCCTACGACCCTCCCTATCTCTGTAACCTCCACCAGCCCCTACGACCCATCCTATCTCTGTAACCTCCTCCAACCCCTACAACCCTTCCTATCTCTGTAATCTCCTCCAGCCCCTACACCCCTCCCTATCTCTGTAACCTCCTCCAGCCCCTACAACCCTCCCTATCTCTGTAACCTCCTCCAGTCCCTATACCCCTCCCTATCTCTGTAACCACCTCCTGCCCCTACACCCCACCCTATCTCTGTAACCTCCAGCCCCTAAGACCCACCCTTTCTCTGTCACCTCCTCCAGCCCCTACAAACCTCCCTTTCTCTGTAAGCTCCACCAGCCCCTACGACCCTCCCTATCTCTGTAACCTCCACCAGCCCCTACAACCCTCCCTATCTCTGTAACCTCCTCCAACCCCTACAACCCTTCCTATCTCTGTAACCTCCTCCAGCCCCTACACCCCTCCCTATCTCTGTAACCTCCTCCAGCCCCTACACCCCTCCCTATATCTGTAACCTCCTCCAGCCCCTACAACCCTCCCTATCTCAGTAAACTCCTCCAGCCCCTACAACCCTCCCTATATCTGTAACCCCCCTCCAGCCTCTACACCCCTCCCTATCTCTGTAACCTCCTCCAGCCCCCTACAACCCTCCCTATCTCTGTAACCTCCTCCAGGTCCGACACCCCTCCCCATCTCTGTCACCTCCTCCAGCCCCTACACCCCTCCCTATCTCTGTAAGCTCCTCCAGCCCCTACACTCCTCCCTATCTCTGTAAGCTCCTCCAGCCCCAACACCCGTCCCTATCTCTGTAAGCTCCTCCAGCCCCTACAACACTCCCAATATCTGTAACCTCCTCCAGCCCCTACACCCTCCCTATCACTGTAACCTCCTCCAGCTCCTACACACCTCCCTATCTGTGTAACCTTCTCTAGCCCCTACACCCCTCCCTATCTCTGTAACCACCTCCAGCCCTACACCCCTCCCTATCTCTGTAACCTCCAGCCCCTACGACCCACCCTATCTCTGTAACCTTCTCCTGTCCCTACAGCCCTCCCTATCTCTGTAACCTCCTCCACCCCTACAACCCTCCCTATCTCTGTAACCTCCTCCAGCCCCTACACCCCTCCCTATCTCTGTAACCTCCTCCAGCCTCTACACCCCTCCCTATCTCTGTAACCTCCTCCAGCCCCTACACCCCTCCCTATCTCTGTAACCTCCTCCAGCCGCTACAACCCTCCCTATCTCTGTAACCTCCTCCAGCCCCTACAACCCTCCCTGTCTCTGTAACCTCCTCCAGTCCCTATACCCCTCTCTATCTCTGTAACCTCCTCCAGCCCCTACAACCCTCCCTATCTCTGTAACCTCCTCCAGTCCCTATACCCCTCCCTATATCTGTAACCACCTCCTGCCCCTACACCCCACCCTATCTCTGTAACCTCCAGCCCCTACGACCCACCCTATTTCTGTCACCTCCTCCAGCCCCTACAAACCTCCCTTTCTCTGTAAGCTCCACCAGCCCCTACGACCCTCCCTATCTCTGTAACCTCCACCAGCCCCTACGACCCTTCCTATCTCTGTAACCTCCTCCAACCCCTACAACCCTTCCTATCTCTGTAATCTCCTCCAGCCCCTACACCCCTCCCTATCTCTGTAACCTCCTCCAGCCCCTACAACCCTCCCTATCTCTGTAACCTCCTCCAGTCCCTATACCCCTGCCTATCTCTGTAACCTCCTCCAGCCCCTACAACCCTCCCTATCTCTGTAACCTCCAGCCCCTACGACCCACCCTATCTCTGTCACCTCCTCCAGCCCCTACACCCCTCCCTATCTCTCTAACCTCCTCCAGCCCCTACACCCCTCCCTATATCTGTAACCTCCTCCAGCCCCTACAACCCTCCCTATCTCTGTAAACTCCTCCAGCCCCTACAACCCTCCCTATCTCTGTAACCCCCCTCCAGCCTCTACACCCCTCCCTATCTCTGTAACCTCCTCCAGCCCCCTACAACCCTCCCTATCTCTGTAACCTCCTCCAGGCCCGACACCCCTCCCCATCTCTGTCACCTCCTCCAGCCCCTACACCCCTCCCTATCTCTGTAAGCTCCTGCAGCCCCTACACTCCTCCCTATCTCTGTAAGCTCCTCCAGCCCCAACACCCGTCCCTATCTCTGTAAGCTCCTCCAGCCCCTACAACACTCCCAATATCTGTAACCTCCTCCAGCCCCTACACCCTCCCTATCTCTGTAACCTCATCCAGCCCCTACACCCCTCCCTATCTCTGTAACCTTCTCTAGCCCCTACACCCCTCCCTATCTCTGTAACCACCTCCAGCCCTACACCTCTCCCTATCTCTGTAACCTCCAGCCCCTACGACCCACCCTATCTCTGTAACCTTCTCCTGTCCCTACAGCCCTCCCTATCTCTGTAATCTCTTCCAGCCCCTTCAACCCTCCCTATCTCTGTAACCTCTTCCAGCCCCTACAACCCTCCCTATCTCTGTAACCTCCTCCAGCCCCTTCAACCCTCCCTATCTCTGTAACCTCCTCCAGCCCCTACAACCCTCACTATCTCTGTAACCTCCTCCAGTCCCTACAACCCTCACTATCTCTGTAACCTCCTCCAGCCCCTACAACCCTTCCTATCTCTGTAACCTCCTCCAGCCCCTACACCCCTCCCTATCTCTGTAACCTCCTCCAGCCCCTACAACCCTCCCTATCTCTGTAACCTCCTCCAGCCCCTACAACCCTCACTATCTCTGTAACCTCCTCCAGCCCCTCCACCCCTCCCTATCTCTGTAACCTCCTCCAGCCCCTACAACCCTCCCTATCTCAGTAAACTCCTCCAGCCCCTACAACCCTCCCTATATCTGTAACCCCCCTCCAGCCTCTACACCCCTCCCTATCTCTGTAACCTCCTCCAGCCCCCTACAACCCTCCCTATCTCTGTAACCTCCTCCAGGTCCGACACCCCTCCCCATCTCTGTCACCTCCTCCAGCCCCTACACCCCTCCCTATCTCTGTAAGCTCCTCCAGCCCCTACACTCCTCCCTATCTCTGTAAGCTCCTCCAGCCCCAACACCCGTCCCTATCTCTGTAAGCTCCTCCAGCCCCTACAACACTCCCAATATCTGTAACCTCCTCCAGCCCCTACACCCTCCCTATCACTGTAACCTCCTCCAGCCCCTACACACCTCCCTATCTCTGTAACCTTCTCTAGCCCCTACACCCCTCCCTATCTCTGTAACCACCTCCAGCCCTACACCCCTCCCTATCTCTGTAACCTCCAGCCCCTACGACCCACCCTATCTCTGTAACCTTCTCCTGTCCCTACAGCCCTCCCTATCTCTGTAACCTCCTCCACCCCTACAACCCTCCCTATCTCTGTAACCTCCTCCAGCCCCTACACCCCTCCCTATCTCTGTAACCTTCTCTAGCCCCTACACCCCTCCCTATCTCTGTAACCACCTCCAGCCCTACACCTCTCCCTATCTCTGTAACCTCCAGCCCCTACGACCCACCCTATCTCTGTAACCTTCTCCTGTCCCTACAGCCCTCCCTATCTCTGTAACCTCTTCCAGCCCCTTCAACCCTCCCTATCTCTGTAACCTCTTCCAGCCCCTACAACCCTCCCTATCTCTGTAACCTCCTCCAGCCCCTTCAACCCTCCCTATCTCTGTAACCTCCTCCAGCCCCTACAACCCTCACTATCTCTGTAACCTCCTCCAGTCCCTACAACCCTCACTATCTCTGTAACCTCCTCCAGCCCCTACAACCCTTCCTATCTCTGTAACCTCCTCCAGCCCATACACCCCTCCCTATCTCTGTAACCTCCTCCAGCCCCTACAACCCTCCCTATCTCTGTAACCTCCTCCAACCCCTACAACCCTTCCTATCTCTGTAACCTCCTCCAGCCCCTACAGCCCTCCCTATCTCTGTAACCTCCTCCAGTCCCTACAACCCTCCCTATCTCTGTAACGTCCTCCAGCCCCTACAACCCTCACTATCTCTGTAACCTCCTCCAGTCCCTACAACCCTCACTATCTCTGTAACCTCCTCCAGCCCCTACACTCCTCCCTATCTCTGTAACCTCCTCCAGCCCCTACACCCCTCCCTATCTCTGTAACCTCCTCCAACCCCTACAACCCTTCCTATCTCTGTAACCTCCTCCAGCCCCTAAAGCCCTCCCTATCTCTGTAACCTCCTCCAGTCCCTACAACCCTCTCTATCTCTGTAACGTCCTCCAGTCCCTACAACCCTCACTATCTCTGTAACCTCCTCCACCCCTACAACCCTCCCTATCTCTGTAACCTCCTCCACCCCTACAACCCTCCCTATCTCTGTAACCTCCTCCACCCCTACAACCCTCCCTATCTCTGTAACCTCTTCCAGCCGCTACAACCCTCCCCATCTCTGTAAACCCCTCCAGCCCCTACACCCCGCCCTATCACTGTAACCTCCTCCAGCCCCTACACCCCTCTTTATCTCTGTAACCTCCTCCAGCCCCTACACCCCTGCCTATCTCTCTAAGCTCCTCCAGCCCCTACACCCCTCCCTATCTCTGTAAGCTCCTCCAGCCTCTACACCCCTCCATATCTCTGTAACCTCCTCCAGCCCCTACCACCCTCCCTATCTCTGTAAGCTCCTCCAGCCCCTACAACACTCCCTATATCTGTAACCTTCTCTAGCCCCTACACCCCTCCCTATCTCTGTAACCTCCTCCAGCCGCTACAACCCTCCCTATCTCTGTAACCTCCTCCAGCCCCTACAACCCTCCCTGTCTCTGTAACCTCCTCCAGTCCCTATACCCCTCCCTATCTCTGTAATCTCCTCCCTATCTCTGTAACCTCCTCCAGTCCCTATACCCCTCCCTATATCTGTAACCACCTCCTGCCCCTACACCCCACCCTATCTCTGTAACCTCCAGCCCCTACGAACCACCCTATCTCTGTCACCTCCTCCAGCCCCTACAAACCTCCCTTTCTCTATAAGCTCCACCAGCCCCTACGACCCTCCCTATCTCTGTAACCTCCACCAGCCCCTACGACCCATCCTATCTCTGTAACCCCCTACAACCCTTCCTATCTCTGTAATCTCCTCCAGCCCCTACACCCCTCCCTATCTCTGTAACCTCCTCCAGCCCCTACAACCCTCCCTATCTCTGTAACCTCCTCCAGTCCCTATACCCCTCCCTATCTCTGTAACCACCTCCTGCCCCTACACCCCACCCTATCTCTGTAACCTCCAGCCCCTAAGACCCACCCTTTCTCTGTCACCTCCTCCAGCCCCTACAAACCTCCCTTTCTCTGTAAGCTCCACCAGCCCCTACGACCCTCCCTATCTCTGTAACCTCCACCAGCCCCTACAACCCTCCCTATCTCTGTAACCTCCTCCAACCCCTACAACCCTTCCTATCTCTGTAACCTCCTCCAGCCCCTACACCCCTCCCTATCTCTGTAACCTCCTCCAGCCCCTACACCCCTCCCTATATCTGTAACCTCCTCCAGCCCCTACAACCCTCCCTATCTCAGTAAACTCCTCCAGCCCCTACAACCCTCCCTATATCTGTAACCCCCCTCCAGCCTCTACACCCCTCCCTATCTCTGTAACCTCCTCCAGCCCCCTACAACCCTCCCTATCTCTGTAACCTCCTCCAGGTCCGACACCCCTCCCCATCTCTGTCACCTCCTCCAGCCCCTACACCCCTCCCTATCTCTGTAAGCTCCTCCAGCCCCTACACTCCTCCCTATCTCTGTAAGCTCCTCCAGCCCCAACACCCGTCCCTATCTCTGTAAGCTCCTCCAGCCCCTACAACACTCCCAATATCTGTAACCTCCTCCAGCCCCTACACCCTCCCTATCACTGTAACCTCCTCCAGCTCCTACACACCTCCCTATCTGTGTAACCTTCTCTAGCCCCTACACCCCTCCCTATCTCTGTAACCACCTCCAGCCCTACACCCCTCCCTATCTCTGTAACCTCCAGCCCCTACGACCCACCCTATCTCTGTAACCTTCTCCTGTCCCTACAGCCCTCCCTATCTCTGTAACCTCCTCCACCCCTACAACCCTCCCTATCTCTGTAACCTCCTCCAGCCCCTACACCCCTCCCTATCTCTGTAACCTCCTCCAGCCTCTACACCCCTCCCTATCTCTGTAACCTCCTCCAGCCCCTACACCCCTCCCTATCTCTGTAACCTCCTCCAGCCGCTACAACCCTCCCTATCTCTGTAACCTCCTCCAGCCCCTACAACCCTCCCTGTCTCTGTAACCTCCTCCAGTCCCTATACCCCTCTCTATCTCTGTAACCTCCTCCAGCCCCTACAACCCTCCCTATCTCTGTAACCTCCTCCAGTCCCTATACCCCTCCCTATATCTGTAACCACCTCCTGCCCCTACACCCCACCCTATCTCTGTAACCTCCAGCCCCTACGACCCACCCTATTTCTGTCACCTCCTCCAGCCCCTACAAACCTCCCTTTCTCTGTAAGCTCCACCAGCCCCTACGACCCTCCCTATCTCTGTAACCTCCACCAGCCCCTACGACCCTTCCTATCTCTGTAACCTCCTCCAACCCCTACAACCCTTCCTATCTCTGTAATCTCCTCCAGCCCCTACACCCCTCCCTATCTCTGTAACCTCCTCCAGCCCCTACAACCCTCCCTATCTCTGTAACCTCCTCCAGTCCCTATACCCCTGCCTATCTCTGTAACCTCCTCCAGCCCCTACAACCCTCCCTATCTCTGTAACCTCCAGCCCCTACGACCCACCCTATCTCTGTCACCTCCTCCAGCCCCTACACCCCTCCCTATCTCTCTAACCTCCTCCAGCCCCTACACCCCTCCCTATATCTGTAACCTCCTCCAGCCCCTACAACCCTCCCTATCTCTGTAAACTCCTCCAGCCCCTACAACCCTCCCTATCTCTGTAACCCCCCTCCAGCCTCTACACCCCTCCCTATCTCTGTAACCTCCTCCAGCCCCCTACAACCCTCCCTATCTCTGTAACCTCCTCCAGGCCCGACACCCCTCCCCATCTCTGTCACCTCCTCCAGCCCCTACACCCCTCCCTATCTCTGTAAGCTCCTGCAGCCCCTACACTCCTCCCTATCTCTGTAAGCTCCTCCAGCCCCAACACCCGTCCCTATCTCTGTAAGCTCCTCCAGCCCCTACAACACTCCCAATATCTGTAACCTCCTCCAGCCCCTACACCCTCCCTATCTCTGTAACCTCATCCAGCCCCTACACCCCTCCCTATCTCTGTAACCTTCTCTAGCCCCTACACCCCTCCCTATCTCTGTAACCACCTCCAGCCCTACACCTCTCCCTATCTCTGTAACCTCCAGCCCCTACGACCCACCCTATCTCTGTAACCTTCTCCTGTCCCTACAGCCCTCCCTATCTCTGTAATCTCTTCCAGCCCCTTCAACCCTCCCTATCTCTGTAACCTCTTCCAGCCCCTACAACCCTCCCTATCTCTGTAACCTCCTCCAGCCCCTTCAACCCTCCCTATCTCTGTAACCTCCTCCAGCCCCTACAACCCTCACTATCTCTGTAACCTCCTCCAGTCCCTACAACCCTCACTATCTCTGTAACCTCCTCCAGCCCCTACAACCCTTCCTATCTCTGTAACCTCCTCCAGCCCCTACACCCCTCCCTATCTCTGTAACCTCCTCCAGCCCCTACAACCCTCCCTATCTCTGTAACCTCCTCCAGCCCCTACAACCCTCACTATCTCTGTAACCTCCTCCAGCCCCTCCACCCCTCCCTATCTCTGTAACCTCCTCCAGCCCCTACAACCCTCCCTATCTCAGTAAACTCCTCCAGCCCCTACAACCCTCCCTATATCTGTAACCCCCCTCCAGCCTCTACACCCCTCCCTATCTCTGTAACCTCCTCCAGCCCCCTACAACCCTCCCTATCTCTGTAACCTCCTCCAGGTCCGACACCCCTCCCCATCTCTGTCACCTCCTCCAGCCCCTACACCCCTCCCTATCTCTGTAAGCTCCTCCAGCCCCTACACTCCTCCCTATCTCTGTAAGCTCCTCCAGCCCCAACACCCGTCCCTATCTCTGTAAGCTCCTCCAGCCCCTACAACACTCCCAATATCTGTAACCTCCTCCAGCCCCTACACCCTCCCTATCACTGTAACCTCCTCCAGCCCCTACACACCTCCCTATCTCTGTAACCTTCTCTAGCCCCTACACCCCTCCCTATCTCTGTAACCACCTCCAGCCCTACACCCCTCCCTATCTCTGTAACCTCCAGCCCCTACGACCCACCCTATCTCTGTAACCTTCTCCTGTCCCTACAGCCCTCCCTATCTCTGTAACCTCCTCCACCCCTACAACCCTCCCTATCTCTGTAACCTCCTCCAGCCCCTACACCCCTCCCTATCTCTGTAACCTTCTCTAGCCCCTACACCCCTCCCTATCTCTGTAACCACCTCCAGCCCTACACCTCTCCCTATCTCTGTAACCTCCAGCCCCTACGACCCACCCTATCTCTGTAACCTTCTCCTGTCCCTACAGCCCTCCCTATCTCTGTAACCTCTTCCAGCCCCTTCAACCCTCCCTATCTCTGTAACCTCTTCCAGCCCCTACAACCCTCCCTATCTCTGTAACCTCCTCCAGCCCCTTCAACCCTCCCTATCTCTGTAACCTCCTCCAGCCCCTACAACCCTCACTATCTCTGTAACCTCCTCCAGTCCCTACAACCCTCACTATCTCTGTAACCTCCTCCAGCCCCTACAACCCTTCCTATCTCTGTAACCTCCTCCAGCCCATACACCCCTCCCTATCTCTGTAACCTCCTCCAGCCCCTACAACCCTCCCTATCTCTGTAACCTCCTCCAACCCCTACAACCCTTCCTATCTCTGTAACCTCCTCCAGCCCCTACAGCCCTCCCTATCTCTGTAACCTCCTCCAGTCCCTACAACCCTCCCTATCTCTGTAACGTCCTCCAGCCCCTACAACCCTCACTATCTCTGTAACCTCCTCCAGTCCCTACAACCCTCACTATCTCTGTAACCTCCTCCAGCCCCTACACTCCTCCCTATCTCTGTAACCTCCTCCAGCCCCTACACCCCTCCCTATCTCTGTAACCTCCTCCAACCCCTACAACCCTTCCTATCTCTGTAACCTCCTCCAGCCCCTAAAGCCCTCCCTATCTCTGTAACCTCCTCCAGTCCCTACAACCCTCTCTATCTCTGTAACGTCCTCCAGTCCCTACAACCCTCACTATCTCTGTAACCTCCTCCACCCCTACAACCCTCCCTATCTCTGTAACCTCCTCCACCCCTACAACCCTCCCTATCTCTGTAACCTCCTCCACCCCTACAACCCTCCCTATCTCTGTAACCTCTTCCAGCCGCTACAACCCTCCCCATCTCTGTAAACCCCTCCAGCCCCTACACCCCGCCCTATCACTGTAACCTCCTCCAGCCCCTACACCCCTCTTTATCTCTGTAACCTCCTCCAGCCCCTACACCCCTGCCTATCTCTCTAAGCTCCTCCAGCCCCTACACCCCTCCCTATCTCTGTAAGCTCCTCCAGCCTCTACACCCCTCCATATCTCTGTAACCTCCTCCAGCCCCTACCACCCTCCCTATCTCTGTAAGCTCCTCCAGCCCCTACAACACTCCCTATATCTGTAACCTTCTCTAGCCCCTACACCCCTCCCTATCTCTGTAACCTCCTCCAGCCGCTACAACCCTCCCTATCTCTGTAACCTCCTCCAGCCCCTACAACCCTCCCTGTCTCTGTAACCTCCTCCAGTCCCTATACCCCTCCCTATCTCTGTAATCTCCTCCCTATCTCTGTAACCTCCTCCAGTCCCTATACCCCTCCCTATATCTGTAACCACCTCCTGCCCCTACACCCCACCCTATCTCTGTAACCTCCAGCCCCTACGAACCACCCTATCTCTGTCACCTCCTCCAGCCCCTACAAACCTCCCTTTCTCTATAAGCTCCACCAGCCCCTACGACCCTCCCTATCTCTGTAACCTCCACCAGCCCCTACGACCCATCCTATCTCTGTAACCTCCTCCAACCCCTACAACCCTTCCTATCTCTGTAATCTCCTCCAGCCCCTACACCCCTCCCTATCTCTGTAACCTCCTCCAGCCCCTACAACCCTCCCTATCTCTGTAACCTCCTCCAGTCCCTATACCCCTCCCTATCTCTGTAACCACCTCCTGCCCCTACACCCCACCCTATCTCTGTAACCTCCAGCCCCTAAGACCCACCCTTTCTCTGTCACCTCCTCCAGCCCCTACAAACCTCCCTTTCTCTGTAAGCTCCACCAGCCCCTACGACCCTCCCTATCTCTGTAACCTCCACCAGCCCCTACAACCCTCCCTATCTCTGTAACCTCCTCCAACCCCTACAACCCTTCCTATCTCTGTAACCTCCTCCAGCCCCTACACCCCTCCCTATCTCTGTAACCTCCTCCAGCCCCTACACCCCTCCCTATATCTGTAACCTCCTCCAGCCCCTACAACCCTCCCTATCTCAGTAAACTCCTCCAGCCCCTACAACCCTCCCTATATCTGTAACCCCCCTCCAGCCTCTACACCCCTCCCTATCTCTGTAACCTCCTCCAGCCCCCTACAACCCTCCCTATCTCTGTAACCTCCTCCAGGTCCGACACCCCTCCCCATCTCTGTCACCTCCTCCAGCCCCTACACCCCTCCCTATCTCTGTAAGCTCCTCCAGCCCCTACACTCCTCCCTATCTCTGTAAGCTCCTCCAGCCCCAACACCCGTCCCTATCTCTGTAAGCTCCTCCAGCCCCTACAACACTCCCAATATCTGTAACCTCCTCCAGCCCCTACACCCTCCCTATCACTGTAACCTCCTCCAGCCCCTACACACCTCCCTATCTCTGTAACCTTCTCTAGCCCCTACACCCCTCCCTATCTCTGTAACCACCTCCAGCCCTACACCCCTCCCTATCTCTGTAACCTCCAGCCCCTACGACCCACCCTATCTCTGTAACCTTCTCCTGTCCCTACAGCCCTCCCTATCTCTGTAACCTCCTCCACCCCTACAACCCTCCCTATCTCTGTAACCTCCTCCAGCCCCTACACCCCTCCCTATCTCTGTAACCTCCTCCAGCCTCTACACCCTTCCCTATCTCTGTAACCTCCTCCAGCCCCTACACCCCTCCCAATCTCTGTAACCTCCTCCAGCCGCTACAACCCTCCCTATCTCTGTAACCTCCTCCAGCCCCTACAACCCTCCCTGTCTCTGTAACCTCCTCCAGTCCCTATACCCCTCTCTATCTCTGTAACCTCCTCCAGCCCCTACAACCCTCCCTATCTCTGTAACCTCCTCCAGTCCCTATACCCCTCCCTATATCTGTAACCACCTCCTGCCCCTACACCCCACCCTATCTCTGTAACCTCCAGCCCCTACGACCCACCCTATTTCTGTCACCTCCTCCAGCCCCTACAAACCTCCCTTTCTCTGTAAGCTCCACCAGCCCCTACGACCCTCCCTATCTCTGTAACCTCCACCAGCCCCTACGACCCTTCCTATCTCTGTAACCTCCTCCAACCCCTACAACCCTTCCTATCTCTGTAATCTCCTCCAGCCCCTACACCCCTCCCTATCTCTGTAACCTCCTCCAGCCCCTACAACCCTCCCTATCTCTGTAACCTCCTCCAGTCCCTATACCCCTGCCTATCTCTGTAACCTCCTCCAGCCCCTACAACCCTCCCTATCTCTGTAACCTCCAGCCCCTACGACCCACCCTATCTCTGTCACCTCCTCCAGCCCCTACACCCCTCCCTATCTCTCTAACCTCCTCCAGCCCCTACACCCCTCCCTATATCTGTAACCTCCTCCAGCCCCTACAACCCTCCCTATCTCTGTAAACTCCTCCAGCCCCTACAACCCTCCCTATCTCTGTAACCCCCCTCCAGCCTCTACACCCCTCCCTATCTCTGTAACCTCCTCCAGCCCCCTACAACCCTCCCTATCTCTGTAACCTCCTCCAGGCCCGACACCCCTCCCCATCTCTGTCACCTCCTCCAGCCCCTACACCCCTCCCTATCTCTGTAAGCTCCTGCAGCCCCTACACTCCTCCCTATCTCTGTAAGCTCCTCCAGCCCCAACACCCGTCCCTATCTCTGTAAGCTCCTCCAGCCCCTACAACACTCCCAATATCTGTAACCTCCTCCAGCCCCTACACCCTCCCTATCTCTGTAACCTCATCCAGCCCCTACACCCCTCCCTATCTCTGTAACCACCTCCAGCCCTACACCTCTCCCTATCTCTGTAACCTCCAGCCCCTACGACCCACCCTATCTCTGTAACCTTCTCCTGTCCCTACAGCCCTCCCTATCTCTGTAACCTCTTCCAGCCCCTTCAACCCTCCCTATCTCTGTAACCTCTTCCAGCCCCTACAACCCTCACTATCTCTGTAACCTCCTCCAGTCCCTACAACCCTCACTATCTCTGTAACCTCCTCCAGCCCCTACAACCCTTCCTATCTCTGTAACCTCCTCCAGCCCCTACACCCCTCCCTATCTCTGTAACCTCCTCCAGCCCCTACAACCCTCCCTATCTCTGTAACCTCCTCCAGCCCCTACAACCCTCACTATCTCTGTAACCTCCTCCAGCCCCTCCACCCCTCCCTATCTCTGTAACCTCCTCCAGCCCCTACAACCCTCCCTATCTCAGTAAATTCCTCCAGCCCCTACAACCCTCCCTATATCTGTAACCCCCCTCCAGCCTCTACACCCCTCCCTATCTCTGTAACCTCCTCCAGCCCCCTACAACCCTCCCTATCTCTGTAACCTCCTCCAGGTCCGACACCCCTCCCCATCTCTGTCACCTCCTCCAGCCCCTACACCCCTCCCTATCTCTGTAAGCTCCTCCAGCCCCTACACTCCTCCCTATCTCTGTAAGCTCCTCCAGCCCCAACACCCGTCCCTATCTCTGTAAGCTCCTCCAGCCCCTACAACACTCCCAATATCTGTAACCTCCTCCAGCCCCTACACCCTCCCTATCACTGTAACCTCCTCCAGCCCCTACACACCTCCCTATCTCTGTAACCTTCTCTAGCCCCTACACCCCTCCCTATCTCTGTAACCTCCAGCCCCTACGACCCACCCTATCTCTGTAACCTTCTCCTGTCCCTACAGCCCTCCCTATCTCTGTAACCTCCTCCACCCCTACAACCCTCCCTATCTCTGTAACCTCCTCCAGCCCCTACACCCCTCCCTATCTCTGTAACCTCCTCCAGCCTCTACACCCCTCCCTATCTCTGTAACCTCCTCCAGCCCCTACACCCCTCCCTATCTCTGTAACCTCCTCCAGCCGCTACAACCCTCCCTATCTCTGTAACCTCCTCCAGCCCCTACAACCCTCCCTGTCTCTGTAACCTCCTCCAGTCCCTATACCCCTCTCTATCTCTGTAACCTCCTCCAGCCCCTACAACCCTCCCTATCTCTGTAACCTCCTCCAGTCCCTATACCCCTCCCTATATCTGTAACCACCTCCTGCCCCTACACCCCACCCTATCTCTGTAACCTCCAGCCCCTACGACCCACCCTATTTCTGTCACCTCCTCCAGCCCCTACAAACCTCCCTTTCTCTGTAAGCTCCACCAGCCCCTACGACCCTCCCTATCTCTGTAACCTCCACCAGCCCCTACGACCCTTCCTATCTCTGTAACCTCCTCCAACCCCTACAACCCTTCCTATCTCTGTAATCTCCTCCAGCCCCTACACCCCTCCCTATCTCTGTAACCTCCTCCAGCCCCTACAACCCTCCCTATCTCTGTAACCTCCTCCAGTCCCTATACCCCTGCCCATCTCTGTAACCACCTCCTGCCCCTACACCCCACCCTATCTCTGTAACCTCCAGCCCCTACGACCCACCCTATCTCTGTCACCTCCTCCAGCCCCTACACCCCTCCCTATCTCTCTAACCTCCTCCAGCCCCTACACCCCTCCCTATATCTGTAACCTCCTCCAGCCCCTACAACCCTCCCTATCTCTGTAAACTCCTCCAGCCCCTACAACCCTCCCTATCTCTGTAACCCCCCTCCAGCCTCTACACCCCTCCCTATCTCTGTAACCTCCTCCAGCCCCCTACAACCCTCCCTATCTCTGTAACCTCCTCCAGGCCCGACACCCCTCCCCATCTCTGTCACCTCCTCCAGCCCCTACACCCCTCCCTATCTCTGTAAGCTCCTGCAGCCCCTACACTCCTCCCTATCTCTGTAAGCTCCTCCAGCCCCAACACCCGTCCCTATCTCTGTAACCTCCTCCAGCCCCTACAACACTCCCAATATCTGTAACCTCCTCCAGCCCCTACACCCTCCCTATCTCTGTAACCTCATCCAGCCCCTACACCCCTCCCTATCTCTGTAACCTTCTCTAGCCCCTACACCCCTCCCTATCTCTGTAACCAGCTCCAGCCCTACACCTCTCCCTATCTCTGTAACCTCCAGCCCCTACGACCCACCCTATCTCTGTAACCTTCTCCTGTCCCTACAGCCCTCCCTATCTCTGTAACCTCTTCCAGCCCCTTCAACCCTCCCTATCTCTGTAACCTCTTCCAGCCCCTACAACCCTCCCTATCTCTGTAACCTCCTCCAGCCCCTTCAACCCTCCCTATCTCTGTAACCTCCTCCAGCCCCTACAACCCTCACTATCTCTGTAACCTCCTCCAGTCCCTACAACCCTCACTATCTCTGTAACCTCCTCCAGCCCCTACAACCCTTCCTATCTCTGTAACCTCCTCCAGCCCCTACACCCCTCCCTATCTCTGTAACCTCCTCCAGCCCCTACAACCCTCCCTATCTCTGTAACCTCCTCCAGCCCCTACAACCCTCACTATCTCTGTAACCTCCTCCAGCCCCTCCACCCCTCCCTATCTCTGTAACCTCCTCCAGCCCCTACAACCCTCACTATCTCTGTAACCTCCTCCAGTCCCTACAAGCCTCCCTATCTCTGTAACCTCCTCCAGCCCCTACAACCCTCCCTATCTCTGTAACCCCCTCCAGCCTCTACATCCCTCCCTATCTCTGTAACCTCCTCCAGCCCCCTACAACCCTCCCTATCTCTGTAACCTCCTCCAGCCCCTACACCCCTCCCTATCTCTGTAAACTCCTCCAGCCTACAACACTCCCTATCTCTGTAACCTCCTCCAGGCCCGACACCCCTCCCCATCTCTGTCACCTCCTCCAGTCCCTACAACCCTCCCTATCTCTGTAACCTCCACCAGCCCCTACGACCCACCCTATCTCTGTAAACTCCTCCAACCCCTACAACCCTTCCTATCTCTGTAACCTCCTCCAGCCCGTACACCCCTCCCTATCTCTGTAACCTCCTCCAGCCCCTACAACCCTCCCTATCTCTGTTACCTCCTCCAGCCCATACACCCCTCCCTATCTCTGTAAACTCCTCCTGCCCCTACAACCCTCCCTATCTCTGTAACCTCCTCCAGCCCCTACAACCCTCCCTATCTCTGTAACCTCCTCCAGCCCCTACAGCCCTCCCTATCTCTGTAACCTCCTCCAGTCCCTACAACCCTCCCTATCTCTGTAACGTCCTCTAGCCCCTACAACCCTCACTATCTCTGTAACCTCCTCCAGTCCCTACAACCCTCACTCTCTCTGTAACCTCCTCCAGCCCCTACACCCCTCCCTATCTCTGTAACCTCCTCCAGCCCCTACACCCCTCCCTATCTCTGTAACCTCCTCCACCCCTACAACCCTCCCTATCTCTGTAACCTCCTCCACCCCTCCAACCCTCCCTATCTCTGTAACCTCATCCACCCCTACAACCCTCCCTATCTCTGTAACCTCCTCCACCCCTACAACCCTCCCTATCTCTGTAACCTTCTCCACCCCTACAACCCTCCCTATCTCTGTTATCTCTTCCAGCCGACACAACCCTCCCCATCTCTCTAACCCTTCCAGCCCCTACACCCCGCCCTATCTCTGTAACCTTCTCCGCCCCTACAATCCTCCCTATCTCTGTAACCTCCTCCACCCCTACAACCCTCCCTATCGCTATAACCTCTTGCAGCCGCTTCAACCCTCCCCATCTCTGTAAACCCCTCCAGCCCCTACACCCCGCCCTATCTCTGTAACCTCCTCCAGCCCCTACACCCCTCTTTATCTCTGTAACCTCCTCCAGCCCCTACACCCCTGCCTATCTCTCTAAGCTCCTCCAGCCCCTACACACCTCCCTATCTCTGTAAGCTCCTCCAGCCCCTACACCCCTCCCTATCTCTGTAACCTCCTCTAGCCCCTACCACCCTCCCTATCTCTGTAAGCTCCTCCAGCCCCTACAACACTCCCTATATCTGTACCTTCTCTAGCCCCTACACCCCTCCCTATCTCTGTAACCTCCTCCAGCCGCTACAACCCTCCCTATCTCTGTAACCTCCTCCAGCCCCTACAACCCTCCCTGTCTCTGTAACCTCCTCCAGTCCCTATACCCCTCCCTATCTCTGTAACCTCCTCCAGCCGCTACAACCCTCCCTATCTCTGTAACCTCCTCCAGCCCCTACAACCCTCCCTGTCTCTGTAACCTCCTCCAGCTCCTACAACCCTCCCTATCTCTGTAACCTCCTCCAGTCCCTATACCCCTCCCTATCTCTGTAACCACCTCCTGCCCCTACACCCCACCCTATCTCTGTAACCTCCAGCCCCTACGACCCACCCTATCTCTGTCACCTCCTCCAGCCCCTACAAACCTCCCTTTCTCTGCAAGCTCCACCAGCCCCTACGACCCTCCCTATCTCTGTAACCTCCACCAGCCCCTACGACCCACCCTATCTCTGTAACCTCCTCCAACCCCTACAACCCTTCCTATCTCTGTAACCTCCTCCAGCCCCTACACCCCTCCCTATCTCTGTAACCTCATCCAGCCCCTACAACCCTCCCTATCTCTGTAACCTCCTCCAGTCCCTATACCCCTCCCTATCTCTGTAACCACCTCCTGCCCCTACACCCCACCTTATATCTGTAACCTCTAGCCCCTACGACCCACCCTATCTCTGTCACCTCCTCCAGCCCCTACAAACCTCCCTTTCTCTGTAAGCTCCACCAGCCCCTACGACCCTCCCTATCTCTGTAACCTCCACCAGCCCCTACGACCCACCCTATCTCTGTAACCTCCTCCAACCCCTACAACCCTTCCTATCTCTGTAACCTCCTCCAGCCCCTACACCCCTCCCTATCTCTGTAACCTCCTCCAGCCCCTACACTCCTCCCTATCTCTGTAAGCTCCTCCAGCCCCAACACCCGTACCTATCTCTGTAAGCTCCTCCAGCCCCTACAACACTCCCAATATCTGTAACCTCCTCCAGCCCCTACAACCCTCCCTATCTCTGTAAACTCCTCCAGCCCCTTCAACCCTCCCTTTCTCTGTAACCTCCTCCAGCCCCTACAACCCTCACTATCTCTGTAACCTCCTCCAGTCCCTACAACCCTCACTATCTCTGTAACCTCCTCCAGCCCCTACAACCCTTCCTATCTCTGTAACCTCCTCCAGCCCCTACACCCCTCCCTATCTCTGTAACCTCCTCCAGCCCCTACAACCCTCCCTATCTCTGTAACCTCCTCCAGCCCCTACAACCCTCACTATCTCTGTAACCTCCTCCAGCCCCTCCACCCCTCCCTATCACTGTAACCTCCTCCAGCCCCTCCAACCCTCACTATCTCTGTAACCTCCTCCAGCCCCTCCACCCCTCCCTATCTCTGTGACCTCCTCCAGCCCCTACAACCCTCACTATCTCTGTAACCTCCTCCAGTCCCTACAACCCTCACTATCTCTGTAACCTCCTCCAGACCCTGCACCCCTCCCTATATCTGTAACCTCCTCCAGCCCCTACAAGCCTCCCTATCTCTGTAACCTCCTCCAGCCCCTACAACCCTCCCTATCTCTGTAACCCCCTCCAGCCTCTACACCCCTCCCTATCTCTGTAACCTCCTCCAGCCCCCTACAACCCTCCCTATCTCTGTAACCTCCTCCAGCCCCTACACCCCTCCCTATCTCTGTAAACTCCTCCAGCCTACAACCCTCCCTATCTCTGTAACCTCCTCCAGGCCCGACACCCCTCCCCATCTCTGTAACCTCCTCCAGTCCCTACAACCCTCCCTATCTCTGTAACCTTCTCTAGCCCCTACACCCCTCCCTATCTCTGTAACCTCCTCCAGCCCCTACAACCCTCCCTGTCTCTGTAACCTCCTCCAGTCCCTATACCCCTCCCTATCTCTGTAACCTCCTCCAGCCCCTACAACCCTCCCTATCTCTGTAACCTCCTCCAGTCCCTATACCCCTCCCTACCTCTGTAACCACCTCCTGCCCCTACACCCCACCCTATCTCTGTAACCTCCAGCCCCTACGACCCACCCTATATCTGTCACCTCCTCCAGCCCCTACAAACCTCCCTTTCTCTGTAAGCTCCACCAGCCCCTACGACCCTCCCTATCTCTGTAACCTCCACCAGCCCCTACGACACACCCTATCTCTGTAACCTCCTCCAACCCCTACAACCCTTCCTATCTCTGTAACCTCCTCCAGCCCTTACACCCCTCCCTATCTCTGTAACCTCCTCCAGCCCCTACAACCCTCCCTATCTCTGTAACCTCCTCCAGTCCCTATACCCCTCCCTATCTCTGTTACCACCTCCTGCCCCTACACCCCACCCTATCTCTGTAACCTCTAGCCCCTACGACCCACCCTATCTCTGTCACCTCCTCCAGCCCCTACAAACCTCCCTTTCTCTGTAAGCTCCACCAGCCCCTACGACCCTCCCTATCTCTGTAACCTCCACCAGCCCTTACGACCCACCCTATCTCTGTAACCTCCTCCAACCCCTACAACCCTTCCTATCTCTGTAACCTCCTCCAGCCCCTACATCCCTCCCTATCTCTGTAACCTCCTCCAGCCCCTACAACCCTCCCTATCTCTGTAACCTCCTCCAGCCCCTACAACCCTCACTATCTCTGTAACCTCCTCCATTCCCACAACCCTCACTATCTCTGTAACCTCCTCCAGCCCCTACACCCCTCCCTATCTCTGTAACCTCCTCCAGCCCCTACACCCCTCCCTATATCTGTAACCTCCTCCAGCCCCTACAACCCTCCCTATCTCTGTAAACTCCTCCAGCCCCTACAACCCTCCCTATCTCTGTAACCCCCCTCCAGCCTCTACACCCCTCCCTATCTCTGTAACCTCCTCCAGCCCCCTACAACCCTCCCTATCTCTGTAACCTCCTCAAGCCCCTACACCCCTCCCTATCTCTGTAAACTCCTCCAGCCCCTACAACCATCCCTATCTCTGTAAACTCCTCCAGCCCCTACAACCCTCCCTATCTCTGTAACCTCCTCCAGGCCCGACACCCCTCCCCATCTCTGTCACCTCCTCCAGCCCCTACACCCCTCCCTATCTCTGTAAGCTCCTCCAGCCCCTACACTCCTCCCTATCTCTGTAAGCTCCTCCTGTCCCAACACCCGTCCCTATCTCTGTAAGCTCCTCCAGCCCCTACAACACTCCCAATATCTGTAACCTCCTCCAGCCCCTACACCCTCCCTATCTCTGTAACCTCCTCCAGCCCCTACACCCCTCCCTATCTCTGTAACCTTCTCTAGCCCCTACACCCCTCCCTATCTCTGTAACCTCCAGCCCCTACGACCCACCCTATCTCTGTCACCTCCTCCAGCCCCTACAACCCTCCCTATCTCTGTAACCTCCTCCAGCCCCTTCAACCCTCCCTATCTCTGTAACCTCCTCCAGCCCCTACAACCCTCACTATCTCTGTAACCTCCTCCAGTCCCTACAACCCTCACTATCTCTGTAACCTCCTCCAGCCCCTACACCCCTCCCTGTCTCCGTAACCTCCTCCAGCCCCTGCACCCCTCCCTGTCTCCGTAACCTCCTCCAGCCCCTGCACCCCTCCCTATATCTGTAACCTCCTCCAGCCCCTACAAGCCTCCCTATCTCTGTAACCTCCTCCAGCCCCTACAACCCTCCCTATCTCTGTAACCCCCTCCAGCCTCTACACCCCTCCCTATCTCTGTAACCTCCTCCAGCCCCCTACAACCCTCCCTATCTCTGTAACCTCCTCCAGCCCCTACACCCCTCCCTATCTTTGTAAACTCCTCCAGCCTCTACAACCCTCCCTATCTCTGTAACCTCCTCCAGGCCAGACACCCCTCCCGATCTCTGTCACCTCCTCCAGTCCCTACAACCCTCCCTATCTCTGTAACCTCCACCAGCCCCTACGACCCACCCTATCTCTGTAAACTCCTC
Organism: Carcharodon carcharias; assembly: GCF_017639515.1. Classification (NCBI taxonomy): domain Eukaryota; kingdom Metazoa; phylum Chordata; class Chondrichthyes; order Lamniformes; family Lamnidae; genus Carcharodon; species Carcharodon carcharias. The sequence goes on along the minus strand of NC_054507.1, from coordinate 27,007,143 downwards.
CAACCCCTACAACCCTTCCTATCTCTGTAACCTCCTCCAGCCCCTACAACCCTTCCTATCTCTGTAACCCCCTCCAGCCCCTACAACCCTCCCTATCTCTGTAAACTCCTCCAGCCCCTACAACCCTTGCCATCTCTGTCACCACCTCCAGCCCTACACCCCTCCCTATCTATGTAGCCTCCAGCCCCTACGACCCACCCTATCTCTGTCACCTCCTCCAGCCCCTACAAACCTCCCTTTCTCTGTAACCTCCACCAACCCCTACAACCCCTCCTATCTCTGTAACCTCCTCCAGCCCCTACACCCCTCCCTATCTCTGTAACCTCCTCCAGCCCCTACAACCCTCCCTATCTCTGTAACCTCCTCCAGCCCCTACAACCCTCACTATCTCTGTAACCTCCTCCAGCCCCTCCACCCCTCCCTATCTCTGTGACCTCCTCCAGCCACTACACCCCTCCCTATCTCTGTAACCTCCTCCAGGCCCGACACCCCTCCCCATCTCTGTCACCTCCTCCAGTCCCTACAACCCTCCCTATCTCTGTAACCTCCTCCAGCCCCTACATCCCTCACTATCTCTGTAACCTGCAGTCCCTACAACCCTCACTATCTCTGTAACCTCCTCCAGTCCCTACAACCCTCCCTATCTCTGTAACCTTCTCCAGCCCCTACACCCCTCCCTATCTCTGTAACCTCCTCCCGCCCCTACACCCCTCCCTATCTCTGTAACCTCCTCCAGCCCCTACACCCCTCCCTATCTCTGTAACCTCCTCCAGCCTCTACAACCCTCCCTATCTCTGTAACCTCCTCCAGCCCCTACAACCCTTCCTATCTCTGTAACCCCCTCCAGCCTCTACACCCCTCCCTATCTCTGTAACCTCCTGCAGCCCCTTTACCCCTCCCTATCTCTGCAACCTTCTCCAGCCCCTTCAACCCTCCCTATCTCTGTAAACTCCTCCGGCCCCTACAACCCTTGCTGTGTCTGTAACCTCCTCCAGCCCCTACACCCCTATCTCTGTAACCTCCTCCTGTCCCTACACCCCTCCCCATCTCTGTCACCTCCTCCAGCCCCTTTGACCTTCCGAGATCTCTGCGCTCCTCCAATCCCAGCCAACTTGTGTACTCTCTTTGCACCACCCCCGCCCGAACCTCACTGATTCCCATCGCTCCCCCATCGGCAGTCGTGCCTTCAGCTGCCTGGGGCCCCCGAGCTCTGGAATTCCCTCCCTAAACCAGGAGGAATTTTCCACGTGCAGTTAGGTTGGCCGTATCTGAATGAATGTCCTCCTCTCAGCGAGCTCCAGTGGGGAGAGTCCTGTAAAACTCTGGCTTCTGAGCTACCATTCTCCATGGTCATCACTGGTTAGAGCAGAGCTGGAGCACTGTGGGCACCAGGAAAGGCCAGGCCTTACATTGGGTACAGAGTGGAGGCTGGTACAACGGGGCCGCAGGGGAGGCGGGGCCGCAGGGGAGGCGGGGCCGCAGGGGAATTGTTCTCCTTGGAACTGAGGGGGTTAACAGGGAACTTAATGGAAGTTGTAAGATGAGCGGGGGTTTGGATAGCGCCGATGGAGTAAAGCTGCCCCCTTTGGGGAGAGGGGCAATAACCAGAAGCCCCCGATTTAAAACCATTGGTAAACAATCGAGAGAGGAGATGGGGAGGAACCTTTAATCCCAGAGAGTGTCCTGGGATCGGGAATGTTCGACTTGAGGCTGAATTTGTAAATGATTTTAGAAGGGAGTTGGACAAGTGCTTGAGTATGAGGAACAGCCAGAGAAGCGATGTAGTACGGGTACAATGGGCTGAATGGCCTCACGTGCTGTAGTGTTCGTTTTTTTAAAACTATCCTGTGGTGAATAACAAGCTGGAAGCAGTTGCACCTCTCCCTCTGACTGCACCTGTAACGAGAGGCTGGATATGAGGAATCCTCTGATACCATAAGGAGCAGGAGGAGGCCATTCAGCCCCTCGAGCCTGTTCCCCCCATTCAATAAGATCATGGCTGATCTGATTGTGGCCTCAACTCCACTTTCCTGCCTGTTCCCCCACCCCCATAACCCGCGACTCCCTCGTCGATCAGAAACCCATCTAACTCGGCATTGAATATATTCACTGACCCGGCCTCCGCTGCTCTCTGTGGGGGGTGGGGGGGGGGGAGAGAATTCCACAGACTGACCACCCTCTGAGAGAAGAAATTCCTCCTCGTCTCCGTCTTCAATGGGAGACCCCTTATTCTGAAACTGTGTCCCCCTCCTCCCCCCTCGTTCTAGATTCCCCCCACGAGGAGGGGGGGAAACATCCTCACAGCATCCACCCTGTCAAGCAGCCTCCCCCCCTCCTCTCAGAACCTGATCTGTTTCCATAAGATCACCTCTCGTTCTCCTAAACTCCCAGCGGGTCCAGGGCCCAACCTGTTGTCATTACCAATTTAATTTTGTCCTGCGAAAGAGTTTTGCTTTTAAATCTCTGATTAACTCCCAACCCCACACCAGACTCCTCCCTCTCCCATAGCCACCATAGCTCGCAGGTTTGAGGGCTCAGGTGGCTGTTGGGGTGTTCAGTATTGGCCAAAGCTCCCCTTGGAGGCAGGATGGGGCAGTGGGGGGTGGGGAGAGAATATGCCTGCCCCAATTTCTATCCACAGTCTCAGCATCAGTTGTGATTCTCACCCAGCAACTTCCTCTGCAGCAATGTTCCGGAGACTGTTCGGTCCGAATCTGATTGATTCCCTCTTTAACACCTCGATTGACCCTGTCTCCCCCACACTCTCAGGCAGCACATTCCAGACCCTGACGCCTCGATTGACCCTGTCTCCACCACACTCTCAGGCAGCGCATTCCAGATCCTAACGCCTCGATTGACCCTGTCTCCATCACACTCTCAGGCAGCGCATTCCAGACCCTAACGCCTCGATTGACCCTGTCTCCCCCACACTCTCAGGCAGCGCATTCCAGACCCTAACCCCTCGATTGAACCTGTCTCCATCACACTCTCAGGCAGCGCATTCCAGACCCTAACGCCTCGATTGACCCTGTCTCCCCCACACTCTCAGGCAGCGCATTGCAGACCCTAACCACTGATTTCTCCTCACGTTTGTGTTGCTTCTTCTGCCAATTTCCTTAAATCTGTCCTTTGTAAGTTTTCGGTATGAATGAATGAATCATAAAATGATACAGCCCAGGAGGAGGCCATTCGGCCCACTCCTCCCCCCTTGTTCTTTTTCAACCCTTCAAGTATTTATCCAATTTCCCTCCTTTTGAAATTCCTATTGAATCTGCTTCCACTGCCCTTTCAGGTAGCGACACTATCTCATTACTTAGATGCTGTTTTCCATTGAGTTCACAGGAGGTAGTGTTGAAATTGGTCTCTATTTCAACAGACTGGGTCAGGGTAGGGATGGGGAACAAGGAAAGCTCAGGACAGAGCTGACCACAGTGTCAGTAAGGCAAGATACACGAGGAATTATTCACTGGCTGATTGAGCTAGTCTGGAGGAACCTCAGCAACAGCTGCATGTGGCACCTTGTACAGAGTAAAACATTCTGGAAGGTGCTTCACACAATGAATATCAAACGATATTTCACCCCTAAGCCACATGACGAAATATTAGGGACAGGTGAGCAAAGGTTCAGTCAAAGAGGGCCGAAAGGAGAGAGAGGGATGTTTAGGGAGGGGATTCCAGAGCTCAGGGCCCAAGGCAGCTGACGGCACGGCCACCAACGGTGGAGTGATGGGAATCGGGGAGGGGTAAGAGGCTGGAATTGGTGGAGTGCAGAGCTCTTGGAGGGTCATAGGGGCTGGAGGAGGTTACAGAGATAGGGAGGGTTGTAGGGGCTGGAGGAGGTTACAGAGATAGGGAGGGTTGTAGGCGGCTGGAGGAGGTTACAGAGATAGGGAGGGTTGTAGGGGCTGGAGGAGGTTACAGAGATAGGGAGGGTTGTAGGTGCTGGAGGAGGTGACAGAGATGGGGAGGGTTGTAGGGGCTGGAGGAGGTTACAGAGATAGGGAGGGTTGTAGGGGCTGGAGGAGATTACAGAGACACGGAGGGTTGTAGGGGCTGGAGGAGGTAACAGGGAGAATTGTAGGGGCTGGAGGAGGTTACAGAGATAGGGAGGGGTTGTAGGGGGCTGGAGGAGGTTACAGAGATAGGGAGGATTGTAGGGGCTGGAGGAGGTTACAGAGATAGGGCGGGGTGTAGGGGCTGGAGGAGGTTACAGAGATAGGGAGGGTTGTAGGGGCTGGAGGAGGTTACATAGATAGGGAGGGTTGTAGGGGCTGGAGGAGGTTACAGAGATAGGGAGTGGTGTAGGGGCTGGAGGCGGTTAGAGATAGGGAGGGGTGTAGGCTCTGGAGGAGGTTACAGAGGCAGAGCGGGTGCGAAGGGGTTACAGGAGGTATTTGGAAACCAGGATGAGAATTTTAAATTTGAGGTGCTTTTGCACCGGGAGGCAGTGTGGGTCAGTGAGTACAGGGGGTGATGGGCGATCTGGACTCGGTGCACATTAGGACACAGAGCAGCAGAGCTTCGTATGAGCTGAAGTTTACAGAGGGTCATTGGGCTGTGGGCTGAAAGACCAATTTTCAGCTTCAACCTTGGCATTGGGCAGTGATTGCTGAGCCTTGCCTAGATCAGCTTTATCTCCCTGGGCTTTAACGCTTACTCGTGCTTCAAGTTGTGCATGTGTCCGAGGGCCAGGGTTTCGCTCTCTTCCTCTCCCCGTTGAATGGAATGAGTCCAGGCTGGACGGTGTCAGATCGACAAATGAGACTTGACCCGGTTTTGATCCCTGTAATTAACCGTGTTGCATCTCTCCCACCTTCCACTTCTGCTGCAGACGCCGCTGGTCCAAGCTATCTTTAACAGAGATCGTGAAGAGGTCCGATTGTTAATTAATGAAAATGAAGATATCAACGGATTGGTATGTAGTGTCGCTGAGACCACTTTGTTTGGAGGGCTGGTGGGAGGTGCATGTTTGAGGTGGTGGGTGGTAACCGGGATGTTTGCAAATGCATTTCAAGGAGAGATTTGATCGTCCAGTAACACGGAGCTGACAACAGAGGGGTCACCCCAATCGGGTGGACAGTTTCTCTCCGTGAAGTCTACTCTTTCTGTGGGTCCTGCAAAGTGTGATTTACTGTGGACATTTTGGTGCCTTGGGTACCCCCCTCCTGAAAGTGCTGCATGTTGGCAGGGCTGGTGGCCACCTGAATGCTCGTCCATGCAGGACCATACCCCCTCAGATTACAACCTTTACGGCAGGATTCGAAGAGGAGCAGGTGAGTTTTCCTGAAGTCCTGGAACCTTTTAATATTATTTATGAGATTTGCTGAAAAAACACCGTGTCCAACATTAAATGTGATTCCGCGATTGGATAACATTTACTAAATAATCCTCACTGTGCTAAGAATGATGCTGACAACCAATTTAAGATAGTCAGTTGGGCTTGCAGTGTGGCACATTTGTGTGTACTGGAGGCTACATATATTAATACACAGGGCCCTGTTCTTTGCAGACAGAAAGAACATGTACACACATTGCACCTGTTTCAGCTAAACAAAATAAGTGACAGCCATTCGCTGACTCATTCCTCAGGGCAATGCCTTGACCAATCAGGGTCAAGCTGCCTGCTTTAAATGTCAAACAATGCTTGGCAGTTAAGTGTCACTCACCATCACTGGTGCATTTTCCATGGCAACGCCATTACCAGTCAGAGTCCACTTGCCAACTAATCAGCACTCTCGTCACATCCAGCATGAATTGTTGTTTTCCCCTTATATTGGTATTCTGGTGAAGTGTCCTGTTGAGTCCAAGATGAAAAACTTCGACATGACTCTTTTTTCAGCAACACTCAACTTCTGCACTGCCAAATGACTATTTAAATAAATATATATAGATATTTACCCCTCAAGCAACATCACTTCAAACAATAACAGATTATTCAGCAGGTCTGGCAGCATCGGCGGAGAAGAAAAGAGTTGACATTTCGAGTCCTCATGACCCTTCGACAGAACTGTGGAAGGGTCATGAGGACTCAAAACGTCAACTCTTTTCTTCTCCGCCGATGCTGCCAGACCTGCTGAGTTTTTCCAGGTAATTCTGTTTTTGTTTTGGATTTCCAGCATCCGCAGTTTTTTGTTTTTATTAATAATGGTAATAAAATTTATTAATAATTGGTAATGAAAATGATAGCTGTTGTCTCCAGAATGATGACCAATGGTTTGGTTGAGCGGTTGGATGTAATTCAATCCAGAGAAATGTGAGGTCATGCATTTGGGGAGGGCAAACAAAGGGAATACACAGTAAATGAGAGGATATTGAGAGGGGTTGAGGAAGTGAGAGACCTTGGAATGCATGTCCACAGGTCCCTGAACGTGGTAAAGAAAGGAATGCTACCCTTTATTGGACGAGGTATTGAATACAAAAGCAGGGGGTGTAATGCTGGAACTGTATAAAATGCTGGTTAGGCCACAGCTGGAATTGTGTGTGCAGTTCTGGGCGCCACATTACAGGAAGGACATTAATTGCTCTGGAGAGAGCACAGAGGAGATTTACAAGAATGTTGCCAGGGCTGGAAAATTTCAGCTATGAGGAAAGATTGGATAGGCTGGGGTTGTTTTCCTTGGAACAGAGGAGGCTGAGGGGTGACCTGATTGAGGGGTACGAGATTATGAGGGGCCTAGATAGGGTAGACAGGGATGCCCCATTTCCCCTAGCTGAGGGATCAATTACTAGGGGCCACAGATTTAAGGTGAGTGGTAGAAGGATTGGAGGGGGTATGAGGAAAAACTTCTTCACCCAGAGGGCGCTGGTGTGTGGTAGTCGCTGTCTGGTTTGGTGGTGGAGGCAGAAACCCTCAACTCATTTAAAAGGCACCTTGATCTGCACCTGAAGAGCTGTAACGTACAAGGCTACAGACCAGGTGCTGGAGCTGGGATTAGAATGGGCAGCTAGTTTTTTATTCTTTTTCAGTAGGTGCAGACACAACAGGCTGGCCTTTTTCTGTGCCTTAACTTTACTATGGTTCTATGGCTGTGTCTCTGGGCACTAAATTTAGCTGTCTGTGGAGATTGTGCCGTTTAAGGCAAAGGATGTTCCAATGCTTGTCCCATTGGTTCTTGCCTCATAACAAAGCAGGGACCCTCTGGGAGTGTTTTGATAGGTCACCTGATCAGTCCGAGGATCAGTGAGCAGCTCTTCCCGAGGCATTCAGTTTTGGGAATCTGCCAGCCAACAAGTGCCACAGAGATAGGGACTGGCAGAGGTCCCAGTCAAGTTGAGTTAGAGTTAGGGTAAGGGCTGTGAGGAGCAGATTTTAAGTAAAGAGGGCCATAGGGGCAAAGGTATGCCTTTGGAGCAGTGGTGTTCTCCTTGGCATGGCCATAGATCTGAAAGTGTGCTGAGTGTTTGAGTGTACTCGGGAATCCAGGGAGAAGGAACCTCAGAAGGCGAGATTGAAGCCTTGTGAGGTGGATCGTTGTTAAACCCATCCGAGTGGGAGTGAGTTTTGGAGAGAACCCACCCCCCGGCGAGATCTTTAAAGGTGGAGTTTGGAAACCCTGGTGAGAAAGACGAAGTTTCGGTGAGATGGGTTGACTCAGTGGGACTGACGCCTGGGTGGTTTGTTGAGAAATCCATGGAATCGGCTTTGGTAGCATCTGTCGTTTAATCTGTCATGTGGTGTGTCTGACCACGGTTCCCTTGTTAACTCACATGTACCTCATACTTCCCCCGAATGTTCGAGTATGAGGTACATATTCTAAATCGTTTTACCTTTCTCAACACGTACAGTGAAGTTTATTTTTGTTTGTTCCAAACCCGTGGAACCTTGCCTTTATTTCAAAAGCGGGTGTCGAGAATCGCAACCTTTATCTGCTTTAAACGAGCGATTCAAAACAAAAGCAAAATGCTGCAGCTGCTGTAAATTGGAAATAAAACCAGAAAGTGCTGGAAAAACTCAGCGTGCCTGGCAGCATGTGTGGAGAGAGAAACCGAGCTGACGTTCATTTCTGTTCCACTGCACTCTCTCCACGAACGCTGTCAGACCCACTTGGGTATTTCCAGCACTTCCTGCTGTTTGATGTCTCTTTCAGAGTGCGGTGTATCCGGGTTTGTGGCAGGTGTGGGTGTGACTGATGAAAATCTCTTCACCTTTCCATCGACAGGATCAGGACAAGCGCACCCCGCTCCACGCTGCTGCTTACCTCGGTGATGTCCAGATAATAGACGTCCTTATTCAGTCCGGTAAGATGCCGCTTGCCTGAGGAGCGTGGGGTCGCTCTGCCGGGTTGTGTACTGCCAGCCTGCTCTGAGTCCCTGTGCCACCGGTTTCTCTGCTTCACCGCTTCCCCCGGGCCCTCAGACCTGTTTTCTACTTGTGAATGGAGTCGGGGAGGGGGGAGGCTGTCGGAGTCCTTTGGTGATTGTGGGTGGTGGCGGTGGGCATGTCGGTGGTGGGTGGGGGTGGGGGGGTGTGTGGTGTGGAGGAGACGTGGTGAGATGGTGGCGTAGCAGTATCGTCACTGGGCTAGCAGACCAGAGGCCCAGGGTAATGCTTCTGGGGACACAGGTTCAAACCTCACCATGGCTGCTGGTGGAATTTAAATTCAGTTAATAAAACCTGGAATCGAGAGCGAGTCTCAGTCACGGTGACCGTGACAACGATCATCGATTGTCTTAAAAACCCGTCTGGTTCACTGACGTCCCCTTTAGGGGAGGGAAATCTGCTGTCTTTACCCCAGTCTGGCCCTACACGTGACTCCAGACACCCCCCCCCCCACACACACACACGGCTCTCAACTGCCCCTCAAGGGCAAGTAGGGCCTTGCCAATGATGCAGTGAAGGAATTTTAAAAAAGTAGATAGTGGAGAGGGTGGGTGGGGTTGTGGATTGAGCTGTGTTAAATGTGATTTTATACCTGAACTGTGCCACTGTATAGTCCAGTATCCCAGTGCATAGGCAGTGGTGGGGTGGGGTTGTGGGTTGAGCTGTGTTAAATGTGATTTTATACCTGAACTGTGCCACTGTATAGTCCAGTATCCCAGTGCATAGGCAGTGGTGGGGTGGGGTTGTGGGTTGAGCTGTGTTAAATGTGATTTTATACCTGAACTGTGCCACTGTATAGTCCAGTATCCCAGTGAATAGGCAGCCACAGTGCACACGGCTGCTCAAGGCAATCTGGGGCACAGAGCAGTGAGCTGGAAGGTTTTCTCTGCTGTCGTTGGTGAGATCTTTACCCTGAATTGATTGACGTCCCCGTTGAAATGGGCACTAGCATTCACTGCCTTACTTAAACACACACCCACCGAACAGCTAAGGAGCGAGCCCCACTCTGTGCTTGGCATTGCCCGCTACCATTTTGTTTGCTGACTGAAGCAGTGGTGGACTTTACTTGTTGGCCCTGCCCAATCTGCCTCTCACTCTCTCTGTTCTGTGCACAGGTGCTAATGTGAACGCCAAGGACAACACCTGGCTGACCCCATTGCATCGAGCTGCAGCTTCCCGCAATGAGGTAAGGAACTGCTGCGCGCGTCGAGTCCCACTCACCCACCGTGGTTCCCGCTCCAGCTGCACCTCGAGTTTAAAACGCACGTCATTGTGTTGAAGCCCCTCACCACCCCCACCCCCCCATCCCTGTCTCTCTAGCCTCCTGTGGTCTGAGTTCCCACGCGCCCCTCCAATTCCGATCTGCCCTGCATTCCCGATTTTCAACGTCCCTTTGGAATCCCCTCCTTGAACCTCTTCGGCCGCACCCCTCTCCTTCGTGAGATGCTCCTTAAAAAAACCGAACCTCCCTGACCTGCCCAGCAGGTATCTGGGCTGCTCTCATGTTGTTGTTGGTGCCTGTGGGAGCTGTCGCGTTTCCTACACCGGTGACTGCAGCGCCTTATTCGGTCTGTGAAGCGCTTTCGGGGGCCTCTTTATGCTGCGAACGGGCGCGATATAAACCCACGTCTTCCGTTGTTTCCAGATTTGGATGGTTTGGGAGTGCGGGGCCCCTTGTTTGACTTCACTGAGAAGCAGCAGGGAGATGAAGTGGCGAAGCGATTTGTGATGCTTGTTTGTTTTTAACAGAGAGCCGTTAACACGTTGCTGAAGCATTCTGCTGATGTCAATGCCCGGGACAAGCACTGGCAGACGCCGCTCCATGTCGCTGCTGCTAACAAAGCCACAAAATGCACGGAGCTCCTGATCCCACTACTGAGCAGTGTGAATGTCTCTGACCGCACAGGGAGAACGGCTCTGCACCACGCAGCCTACAGCAGCCACGTGGAGGCAAGTTAACCTGCTCGGCTTTGCCCCATGCGCATGCATTGCTGGGTTCCTCGGAGTGGGACGTGGGCGTCGCTGACCGGGCTGGAAGTTGTTCCCCATCCCTAATTGCCCCAGTAGAGGGTGGCGGTGAGCTGCCTCCTTGAACCGCTGCGGCCTGTCTGGCTCAGACTTTCCATGGTGGTTTGGTACGATGAAGCGTCTGAAGTGATGGTATGTCACATGTAGGCCAGACCGGGTAAGGGGGGCAGATTTCCTTCCCTAGATTTCCTTGGTGAGCCGGAGGGGTTTTTATGACGCTCCAGCATTTTCCCAGTCACCGTTACTGAGAGACTAACTTTTCATCCTGGGTTCAGTCATTCATTCCATCAGCTGCCACGGTGAGGTTCGAACCTGCATTCGCCTGGGCCTCTGGGTTACTCACCCGGTGACATGACTGCTACCTCTCTGTCTCCTCCCGCATCTATCTGTGATGTAGAATTACGGGACAACGCAGCACACGAGGGGTGCCATTCACCCCATCCAGGTCTGCACTAGCTCTCTGAGAGCCGTCACTCCCCTATTCCTCGAGCACTTATCCAATTTCCTTTTGAAAGCTGCTATTGGATCTGATTCCAACACTCTAACCATACTCAGTATGAAAAGAAAAGGTTTCCTTGCATCGCCTCAGGACCTTTTACTGTCCACCGTAATCTCTGTCCTTTGGGTTATCAACCCTTCAGCCATTGGAAACACTCTACCCAAATTCTTCACTTTTTTAAACGCCCCTTTCAAATCTCCTTGGACTTCTGTGCTGACAGGAGAAGATGGCCAGTTTCTCCAGTCTGTCCCCACAATCCTGACCACCCCCCCACCTTCCCCCACCCCCTCCCTGCAGCCATCACCGTCCCTGAGACCCTTCCAGTGAACCTTGAGTATTGCTGAATAAAAGAGACAAACTGTCAAAGCTTTTCATCTTGCACTCATCAGGACAGACTTGCAAGATTGCCAAAGGGACCAGAGGGAGCAGCAGCTAACGCTGCGTGAGGAGGAGGAAGGGGAGGAGGGAGAGTTGATTGGCAAGTGGTGATTGACAGAGGCATTGCCTTGGGGATTGTACCTCTTCTCTTCCATCTTAAAGTGTTGGACACACTAATCCAGCTGGCAATCCAGGGTTTTTATATAAATGTGTGAATTATTTTTTAAAATTAGTCTTGTGGAGGCTTACACTTTGTGTCCCCAAAGCTTTCCTCCTGCTGCTAATTTTGGTCTTGACATGCTTCTGACATGAATTACTGGACGGTCCTAACCCCCAATGCCCGCACTGCTCACCAGCAGCTTCCTCATGGGGCAAGTCGCTCAAGCAACATATTGTCGGTACCACAGGAACCAAAAGAGTCACTCAGAGCAAGGAAGGAGGCCATTCAGCCCATCGAGTCCGTGCCTGCTCTCCGTAGACCAATCCGCTCAGCCCCCATTCCCCCCGCTCCCATCCTCGTAACCCTGAGAGTTTGTTTCTCTCGAGATTCTGAGTTCCCTTCGGGAGTCCGATTTCCTTTTGGAATCATTCATCGTCTCCGCTTCCTCGTGGGGAGCGAGTTCCAGGTTGTTACCACTCGCTGTGGAGCATAGGAAATTTGATGAAGTGCCACATGAAAGGTTATTGCAGAAAATAAAAGCTCATGGTGTAGGGGGTACCACATTGGCATGGGTAGAAGATTGGCTGGCTAACGGGAAGCAGAGAGTAGGCATAAATGGGTCTTTTTCCGGTTGGCAGGATGTGAGGAGTGATCAGTGCTGGGACCCCAACTGTTTACCACTAATATAAATGACTTGGATGAAGGGGTCGAAGTATGGCTATTTGCTGATGACACAAAGGTAGGTAGGAAAGTAAGTTGTGAGGAGGACACAAGGAGGTTATAAAAAGATACAGATAGGTTAAAGAGTGGGCGAAGATCTGGCAGATGGAGTATAATGGGGGAAAATGTTAAAAGAGAAGCATGTTATCTGAATGGTGAGATTGCAGAGCTCTGAGGTGCAGAGGGATCTGGGTGTCCTAGTGCATGAGTCACAAAAGGTTAGTAATTAGGAAGCTAATAGAATGTTATCATTTATTGTGAGGGGAATGGATTCCAAAAGCTGGGAGGTTATGCTTCATTTGTACAGGACATTGGTGAGACCACATCTGGAGCACTGTGTACAGCACTGGTCTCCTTATTTAAGGGAGGGTGTAAACGCGTTGGAAGCCGTTCAGAGAAGGTTTAACCAGACTAACGCCTGGAATGGGCGGGTTGTCTCATCAGGAAAGGTCGGACAGGCTGGGCTTGTATCCGCTGGAGTTTAGAAGAGTGAGAGGCGACTCGATCGAAACCTATAAGATCCTGAGGGGGGTCTCGACAGGGTGGGTGTGGAGAGGAGGTTTCCTCTTGTGGGAGAATCTAGAACGGGGGTGGGTGGTCACTGTTTAAAAATAAGGGGTTGCCCATTTAAGACAGAGATGAGGAGAAATGTTTTCTCTCTGAGGGGGGCGAGTCTCTGGTGGAAGCAGAGTCTTTGAATGTTTTTAAGGCCAAGGTGGATAGGTTTTTAAAAATTCATTCATGGGATGTGGGAGTCGCTGGTTCAGTCAGCATTTATTGCCCATCCCTAATTGCCCTTGTTCAGAGGGCATTGAAGAGTGAACCACATAGCTGTGGGTCTGGAGTCACGTGTAGGGCCAGACTGGGGTAAGAACGGCAGATTTCCCTCCCCTAAAGGGGACGTTAGTGAACCAGATGAGTTTTTACAACAATCGACAATGGTTTCCTGGTCACCGTCAGAGTTTTAATTCCAGTTTTTTATTGGATTCAAATTCCACCATGTGCCGTGGTGAGATTTGAACCCATGTCCCTGGAGGGTTACCCTGGGTCTCGGGATTCCTAGCCCAGTGACGATATTACTACGCCACTGCCTCCCCCATTCTTGGTGAGCAAGGGGGTGATGGGTTATCGGGGGCAAATGGGATGCAGATTTTAAGTTACTGTCAGATCAGCCATGACCTTATTAAATGGTGGAGCAGGCTTGAGGGGCTGAATGGCCTACTCCTGCTCCTTGTTCTAACGTTGGTATTAAACAGGGACAGGAGGAGGCCATTCAGCCCCTCGAGCCAGCTCTGCCATTTAATCAGGTCATGGCAGCTCTGTTTGAGTTTCTAATTCCACATTCCCACCTACCCCCAATAACCTCTGATTCTCTCACCTAACAGGAACCTACCTACCTCGGCCTTAAAAAAAATATTCAATGATCCCGTCTCCACCGCTTTCTGAGGCAGAGAGTTCCAAAGTCGCACAATGCTCAGGGAAATAAGTTCTCCTCACCACTGTCTGAGAAAGGCCACCCCTAAGTTCTTCCCCTGCATCTCTTGCCAAAACCCAAATCTGTGTCTCCACCCCACAGCCCCCACCCACACTCCCTGTCTCATCAGCTAAGGGGAACAGCTTTACTTTGTCCACCTTATCCGAACCGGTCACCATCTTGTACCCCCCCCTCTCTATCCGATCTCCCCTCTATCCCCTTCGCTCCAAGGGGAACGGCCCCCAGCTTCTCCAACCCCCACCTCGGAGCTAAACCGCGCCCCCCCCCCACCCCCAACCATCGATCCCTCGTACTGTTCTGGTAAACCTCCCTCCGCAGCCTCTCGAGGGCCCTCACACCCATCCTGGAGCGTGGTGGTGACCAGAACTGGACACAGCCTCTAGTTGTAGCCTAGCCAGAAATTTCTAAATGTTGACAGGTTCCCTGCTTTTTTGTACTCGAGACTTCCGTTTATGAACCTCGAGATACTATTTGCTTTGCCAGCTACTCTCTCAGAATGTTCTGCTACCTTCGAAGATGTCTGGACATCATACTCAAAGGCACAGCTTATAATGTGTTGAGTGCTTTGGACAGGTCCATAATCTGCTCTGTCCTCAGTGTTAGCTGGGTGATTGTCTTCTCGTGAGGATGCTTGTGCCCTTGGAGAAGGGGGCGGGGGTGAGGGGTGGTGGTAAAAGGTTAAATATTTTGAAGTAAAATGTTCATCAATGCGGCTGATACTGGTGCTGGCTGAGTCTTCCTTCTTCTCTGCTGTTTTTCATCAGATGGTTCATTTGCTGTTGAATAAAGGAGCTGCTGTCGGTGCCTGTGACAAGAAGGAACGTCAGCCCATTCACTGGGCTGCGTATACAGGCAAGTTGTGTTCACTGGGCTGCGTATACAGGCAAGTTGTGTTCACTGGGCTGCGTATACAGGCAAGTTGTGTTCACTGGGCAGCGTATACAGGCAAGTCGTGTTCACTGGGCTGCATAGACAGGCGAGTTGCGTTCACTGGGCTGTGTGTACAGGCGAGTCGCGTTCACTGGGCCGCGTGTACAGGCAAGTCGCGTTCACTGGGCTGCGTATACAGGCGAGCTGCGTTCACTGGGCTGCGTAGACAGGCGAGCTGCGTTCACTGGGCTGCGTAGACAGGCGAGTCGCGTTCACTGGGCTGCGTAGACAGGCGAGTCGTGTTCACTGGGCTGCGTAGACAGGCGAGCTGTGTTCACTGGGCTGCGTAGACAGGCGAGCTGCGTTCACTGGGCTGCGTAGACAGGCGAGCTGCGTTCACTGGGCTGCGTAGACAGGCGAGCTGCGTTCACTGGGCTGCGTAGACAGGCGAGTCACGTTCACTGGGCTGCGTAGACAGGCGAGTCGTGTTCACTGGGCTGCGTAGACAGGCGAGCTGCATTCACTGGGCTGCGTAGACAGGCGAGTTGCGTTCACTGCGCTGCGTAGACAGGCGAGTTGCATTCACTGGGCTGCGTAGACAGGCGAGTTGCGTTCACTGGGCTGTGTGTACAGGCGAGTCGTGTTCACTGGGCTGCGTAGACAGGCGAATTGCGTTCACTGGGCTGCGTAGACAGGCGAGTTGCGTTCACTGGGCTGCGTAGACAGGCGAGCCGTGTTCACTGAGCTGCGTAGACAGGCGAGTTGCGTTCACTGGGCTGCGTAGACAGGCGAGCCACCTTCACTGGGCTGCGTAGACAGGCGAGTTGCGTTCACTGGGCTGCGTAGACAGGCGAGTTGCGTTCACTGGGCTGCGTAGACAGGCGAGTTGCGTTCACTGGGCTGCGTAGACAGGCAAGTTGCGTTCACTGGGCTGCGTAGACAGGCGAGCCGCGTTCACTGGGCTGCGTAGACAGGCGAGTTGCGTTCACTGGGCTGCGTAGACAGGCGAGTTGCGTTCACTGGGCTGCGTAGACAGGCGAGCTGCGTTCACTGGGCTGCGTAGACAGGCGAGCTGTGTTCACTGGGCTGCGTAGACAGGCGAGTTGCGTTCACTGGGCTGCGTAGACAGGCGAGTTGCGTTCACTGGGCTGCGTAGACAGGCGAGCTGCGTTCACTGGGCTGCGTAGACAGGCGAGCTGCGTTCACTGGGCTGCGTAGACAGGCGAGTTGCGTTCACTGGGCTGCGTAGACAGGTGAGTTGCGTTCACTGGGCTGCGTAGACAGGCGAGCTGCGTTCACTGGGCTGCGTAGACAGGCGAGTTGCGTTCACTGGGCTGCGTAGACAGGTGAGTTGCGTTCACTGGGCTGCGTAGACAGGCGAGCTGCGTTCACTGGGCTGCGTAGACAGGCGAGCTGCGTTCACTGGGCTGCGTAGACAGGCGAGCTGCGTTCACTGGGCTGCGTAGACAGGCGAGCTGCGTTCACTGGGCTGTGTGTACAGGCGGGTTGCGTTCACTGGGCTGCGTAGACAGGCGAGTTGCGTTCACTGGGCTGCGTAGACAGGCGAGTTGCGTTCACTGGGCTGCGTATACAGGCGAGCCGCGTTCACTGGGCTGCGTATACAGGCGAGTTGCGTTCACTGGGCTGCGTATACAGGTGAGCCGCGTTCACTGGGCTGCGTATACAGGCGAGTTGCGTTCACTGGGCTGCGTGTACAGGCGAGTTGCGTTCACTGGGCTGCGTGTACAGGCGAGTTGCGTTCACTGGGCTGCGTAGACAGGTGAGTTGCGTTCACTGGGCTGCGTAGACAGGTGAGTTGCGTTCACTGGGCTGCGTAGACAGGCGAGTCGCGTTCACTGGGCTGCGTAGACAGGCGAGTCGCGTTCACTGGGCTGCGTAGACAGGCGAGTCGCGTTCACTGGGCTGCGTAGACAGGCGAGCTGCGTTCACTGGGCTGCTTAGACAGGCGAGTTGCGTTCACTGGGCTGCGTAGACAGGCGAGTTGCATTCACTGGGCTGCGTAGACAGGCGAGTTGCGTTCACTGGGCTGTGTGTACAGGCGAGTCGTGTTCACTGGGCTGCGTAGACAGGCGAGTTGCGTTCACTGGGCTGCGTAAACAGGCGAGTTGCGTTCACTGGGCTGCGTAGACAGGCGAGCCGCGTTCACTGGGCTGCGTAGACAGGCGAGTTGCGTTCACTGGGCTGCGTAGACAGGCGAGCCGCCTTCACTGGGCTGCGTAGACAGGCGAGTTGCGTTCACTGGGCTGTGTATACAGGTGAGTTGCGTTCACTGGGCTGCGTATACAGGTGAGCCGCGTTCACTGGGCTGCGTATACAGGCGAGTTGCGTTCACTGGGCTGCGTGTACAGGCGAGTTGCGTTCACTGGGCTGCGTGTACAGGCGAGTTGCGTTCACTGGGCTGCGTGTACAGGCGAGTTGCGTTCACTGGGCTGCGTAGACAGGCGAGTTGCGTTCACTGGGCTGCGTAGACAGGTGAGTTGCGTTCACTGGTCTGCGTAGACAGGCGAGTTGCGTTCACTGGGCTGCGTAGACAGGCGAGTCGCGTTCACTGGGCTGCGTGTACAGGCAAGTTGCGTTCACTGGGCTGCGTAGACAGGCGAGTTGCATTCACTGGGCTGCGTAGACAGGCGAGCTGCGTTCACTGGGCTGCGTAGACAGGCGAGCTGTGTTCACTGGGCTGCGTAGACAGGCGAGTTGCGTTCACTGGGCTGCGTAGACAGGCGAGTTGCGTTCACTGGGCTGCGTAGACAGGTGAGTTGCGTTCACTGGGCTGCGTAGACAGGTGAGCTGCGTTCACTGGGCTGTGTGTACAGGCGGGTTGCGTTCACTGGGCTGCGTAGACAGGCGAGTTGCGTTCACTGGGCTGCGTAGACAGGCGAGTTGCGTTCACTGGGCTGCGTATACAGGCGAGTTGCGTTCACTGGGCTGCGTATACAGGCGAGTTGCGTTCACTGGGCTGCGTATACAGGTGAGCCGCGTTCACTGGGCTGCGTATACAGGCGAGTTGCGTTCACTGGGCTGCGTGTACAGGCGAGTTGCGTTCACTGGGCTGCGTAGACAGGCGAGCTGCGTTCACTGGGCTGCGTAGACAGGCGAGCTGCGTTCACTGGGCTGCGTAGACAGGCGAGCTGCGTTCACTGGGCTGTGTGTACAGGCGGGTTGCGTTCACTGGGCTGCGTAGACAGGCGAGTTGCGTTCACTGGGCTGCGTAGACAGGCGAGTTGTGTTCACTGGGCTGCGTATACAGGCGAGCCGCGTTCATTGGGCTGCGTATACAGGCAAGTTGCGTTCACTAGGCTGCGTATACAGGTGAGCCGTGTTCACTGGGCTGCATATACAGGTGAGCCGCGTTCACTGGGCTGCGTAGACAGGCGAGTCGCGTTCACTGGGCTGCGTAGACAGGCGAGTTGCGTTCACTGGGCTGCGTAGGCAGGCGAGCCGCGTTCACTGGGCTGCGTAGACAGGCAAGTTGCATTCACTGGGCTGCGTAGACAGGCGAGTCGCGTTCACTGGGCTGTGTGTACAGGCGAGTTGCGTTCACTGGGCTGCGTGTACAGGCGAGTTGCGTTCACTGGGCTGCGTGTACAGGCGAGTTGCGTTCACTGGGCTGCGTAGACAGGCGAGTTGCGTTCACTGGGCTGCGTAGACAGGCGAGTTGCGTTCACTGGGCTGCGTAGACAGGCGAGCTGCGTTCACTGGGCTGCGTAGACAGGCGAGCTGCGTTCACTGGGCTGCGTAGACAGGCGAGCTGCGTTCACTGGGCTGCGTAGACAGGCGAGCTGCGTTCACTGGGCTGCGTAGACAGGCGAGCTGCGTTCACTGGGCTGCGTACACAGGCAAGCTGCGTTCACTGGGCTGTGTGTACAGGCGGGTTGCGTTCACTGGGCTGCGTAGGCAGGCGAGTTGCGTTCACTGGGCTGCGTATACAGGCGAGCCGCGTTCACTGGGCTGCGTATACAGGCGAGTTGCGTTCACTGGGCTGCGTATACAGGTGAGCCGCGTTCACTGGGCTGCGTATACAGGCGAGTTGCGTTCACTGGGCTGCGTAGACAGGCGAGTTGTGTTCACTGGGCTGCGTAGAAAGGCGAGTTGCGTTCACTGGGCTGTGTGTACAGGCGAGCCGCGTTCTCTGGGCTGTGTGTACAGGCGAGCCGTGTTCACTGGGCTGCGTATACAGGCGAGTTGCGTTCACTGGGCTGCGTATACAGGTGAGACGCGTTCACTGGGCTGCGTATACAGGCGAGTTGCGTTCACTGGGCTGCGTAGACAGGCGAGTTGCGTTCACTGGGCTGCGTAGACAGGCGAGTTGCGTTCACTGGGCTGCGTAGACAGGCGAGCTGCGTTCACTGGGCTGTGTGTACAGGCGGGTTGCGTTCACTGGGCTGCGTAGACAGGCGAGTTGCGTTCACTGGGCTGCGTATACAGGCGAGCCGCGTTCACTGGGCTGCGTATACAGGCGAGCTGCGTTCACTGGGCTGCGTATACAGGCGAGTTGCGTTCACTGGGCTGCGTATACAGGCGAGCCGCGTTCACTGGGCTGCGTATACAGGCGAGCTGCGTTCACTGGGCTGCGTATACAGGCGAGCCGCGTTCACTGGGCTGCGTAGACAGGTGAGCTGCGTTCACTGGGCTGCGTAGACAGGCGAGCTGCGTTCACTGGGCTGTGTGTACAGGCGAGTTGCGTTCACTGGGCTGCGTAGACAGGCGAGCTGCGTTCACTGGGCTGCGTAGACAGGCGAGCTGCGTTCACTGGGCTGCGTAGACAGGCGAGTTGCGTTCACTGGGCTGCGTATACAGGCGAGCCGCGTTCACTGGGCTGCGTATACAGGCGAGCTGCGTTCACTGGGCTGCGTAGACAGGCGAGCCGCGTTCACTGGGCTGCGTATACAGGCGAGTCGCGTTCACTGGGCTGCGTGTACAGGCGAGTTGCGTTCACTGGGCTGCGTAGACAGGCGAGCTGCGTTCACTGGGCTGCGTAGACAGGCGAGCTGCGTTCACTGGGCTGCGTCGACAGGCGAGTTGCGTTCACTGGGCTGCGTGTACAGGCGAGTTGCGTTCACTGGGCTGTGTAGACAGGCGAGTCGCGTTCACTGGGCTGCGTGTACAGGCGAGTCGCGTTCACTGGGCTGTGTGTACAGGCGAGTCGCATTTCTGGGCTGTGTGTACAGGCGAGCCGCGTTCACTGGGCTGTGTGTACAGGCGAGCCGCGTTCACTGGGCTGTGTGTACAGGCGAGCCGCGTTCACTGGGCTGTGTGTACAGGCGAGCCGCGTTCACTGGGCTGTGTGTACAGGCGAGCCGCGTTCACTGGGCTGTGTGTACAGGCGAGCCGCGTTCACTGGGCTGTGTGTACAGGCGAGCCGCGTTCACTGGGCTGTGTGTACAGGCGAGCCGCGTTCACTGGGCTGCGTGTACAGGCGAGCCGCGTTCACTGGGCTGCGTAGACAGGCGAGTTGCGTTCACTGGGCTGCGTAGACAGGCGAGTTGCGTTCACTGGGCTGCGTAGACAGGCGAGTTGCGTTCACTGGGCTGCGTAGACAGGCGAGTTGCGTTCACTGGGCTGCGTAGACAGGCGAGTCGCGTTCACTGGGCTGTGTGTACAGGCGAGCCGCGTTCACTGGGCTGCGTAGACAGGCGAGTTGCGTTCACTGGGCTGCGTAGACAGGCGAGTCGCGTTCACTGGGCTGTGTGTACAGGCGAGCCGCGTTCACTGGGCTGCGTATACAGGCGAGCCGCGTTCACTGGGCTGCGTAGACAGGCGAGTTGCGTTCACTGGGCTGCGTAGACAGGCGAGTTGCGTTCACTGGGCTGCGTAGACGGGCGAGTCGCGTTCACTGGGCTGTGTGTACAGGCGAGCCGCGTTCACTGGGCTGCGTAGACAGGCGAGTTGCGTTCACTGGGCTGCGTAGACAGGCGAGTTGCGTTCACTGGGCTGCGTAGACAGGCGAGTCGCGTTCACTGGGCTGTGTGTACAGGCGAGCCGCGTTCACTGGGCTGCGTAGACAGGCGAGTCGCGTTCACTGGGCTGTGTGTACAGGCGAGCCGCGTTCACTGGGCTGCGTCGACAGGCGAGCCGCGTTCACTGGGCTGCGTAGACAGGTGAGTTGCGTTCACTGGGCTGCATAGACAGGTGAGTTGCGTTCACTGGGCTGCGTAGACAGGTGAGTTGCGTTCACTGGGCTGCGTAGACAGGCGAGCCGCGTTCACTGGGCTGCGTAGACAGGCGAGCCGCGTTCACTGGGCTGCGTAGACAGGCGAATTGTGTTCACTGGGCTGTGTGTACAGGCGAGTTGTGTTCACTGGGCTGCGTAGACAGGCGAGTTGCGTTCACTGGGCTGCGTGTACAGGCGAGTCGTGTTCACTGGGCTGTGTGTACTGGCGAGTCGTGTTCACTGGGCTGCGTATACAGGCGAGCCGCGTTCACTGGGCTGCGTAGACAGGTGAGCTGCGTTCACTGGGCTGCGTAGACAGGCGAGCTGCGTTCACTGGGCTGTGTGTACAGGCGAGTTGCGTTCACTGGGCTGCGTAGACAGGCGAGCTGCGTTCACTGGGCTGCGTAGACAGGCGAGCTGCGTTCACTGGGCTGCGTAGACAGGCGAGTTGCGTTCACTGGGCTGCGTATACAGGCGAGCCACGTTCACTGGGCTGCGTATACAGGCGAGCTGCGTTCACTGGGCTGCGTAGACAGGCGAGCCGCGTTCACTGGGCTGCGTATACAGGCGAGTCGCGTTCACTGGGCTGCGTGTACAGGCGAGTTGCGTTCATTGGGCTGCGTAGACAGGCGAGCTGCGTTCACTGGGCTGCGTAGACAGGCGAGCTGCGTTCACTGGGCTGCGTCGACAGGCGAGTTGCGTTCACTGGGCTGCGTGTACAGGCGAGTTGCGTTCACTGGGCTGTGTAGACAGGCGAGTCGCGTTCACTGGGCTGCGTGTACAGGCGAGTCGCGTTCACTGGGCTGTGTGTACAGGCGAGTCGCATTTCTGGGCTGTGTGTACAGGCGAGCCGCGTTCACTGGGCTGTGTGTACAGGCGAGCCGCGTTCACTGGGCTGTGTGTACAGGCGAGCCGCGTTCACTGGGCTGTGTGTACAGGCGAGCCGCGTTCACTGGGCTGTGTGTACAGGCGAGCCGCGTTCACTGGGCTGTGTGTACAGGCGAGCCGCGTTCACTGGGCTGTGTGTACAGGCGAGCCGCGTTCACTGGGCTGTGTGTACAGGCGAGCCGCGTTCACTGGGCTGCGTGTACAGGCGAGCCGCGTTCACTGGGCTGCGTAGACAGGCGAGTTGCGTTCACTGGGCTGCGTAGACAGGCGAGTTGCGTTCACTGGGCTGCGTAGACAGGCGAGTTGCGTTCACTGGGCTGCGTAGACAGGCGAGTTGCGTTCACTGGGCTGCGTAGACAGGCGAGTCGCGTTCACTGGGCTGTGTGTACAGGCGAGCCGCGTTCACTGGGCTGCGTAGACAGGCGAGTTGCGTTCACTGGGCTGCGTAGACAGGCGAGTCGCGTTCACTGGGCTGTGTGTACAGGCGAGCCGCGTTCACTGGGCTGCGTATACAGGCGAGCCGCGTTCACTGGGCTGCGTAGACAGGCGAGTTGCGTTCACTGGGCTGCGTAGACAGGCGAGTTGCGTTCACTGGGCTGCGTAGACGGGCGAGTCGCGTTCACTGGGCTGTGTGTACAGGCGAGCCGCGTTCACTGGGCTGCGTAGACAGGCGAGTTGCGTTCACTGGGCTGCGTAGACAGGCGAGTTGCGTTCACTGGGCTGCGTAGACAGGCGAGTCGCGTTCACTGGGCTGTGTGTACAGGCGAGCCGCGTTCACTGGGCTGCGTAGACAGGCGAGTCGCGTTCACTGGGCTGTGTGTACAGGCGAGCCGCGTTCACTGGGCTGCGTCGACAGGCGAGCCGCGTTCACTGGGCTGCGTAGACAGGTGAGTTGCGTTCACTGGGCTGCATAGACAGGTGAGTTGCGTTCACTGGGCTGCGTAGACAGGTGAGTTGCGTTCACTGGGCTGCGTAGACAGGCGAGCCGCGTTCACTGGGCTGCGTAGACAGGCGAGCCGCGTTCACTGGGCTGCGTAGACAGGCGAATTGTGTTCACTGGGCTGTGTGTACAGGCGAGTTGTGTTCACTGGGCTGCGTAGACAGGCGAGTTGCGTTCACTGGGCTGCGTGTACAGGCGAGTCGTGTTCACTGGGCTGTGTGTACTGGCGAGTCGTGTTCACTGGGCTGTGTGTACAGGCGAGTCGCGTTCACTGGGCTGCGTAGACAGGCGAGTCGCGTTCACTGGGCTGTGTATACAGGTGAGTTGCGTTCACTGGGCTGCGTATACAGGTGAGCCGCGTTCACTGGGCTGCGTATACAGGCGAGTTGCGTTCACTGGGCTGCGTGTACAGGCGAGTTGCGTTCACTGGGCTGCGTGTACAGGCGAGTTGCGTTCACTGGGCTGCGTGTACAGGCGAGTTGCGTTCACTGGGCTGCGTGTACAGGCGAGTTGCGTTCACTGGGCTGCGTAGACAGGCGAGTTGCGTTCACTGGGCTGCGTAGACAGGCGAGTTGCGTTCACTGGGCTGCGTAGACAGGCGAGTCGCGTTCACTGGGCTGCGTGTACAGGCAAGTTGCGTTCACTGGGCTGCGTAGACAGGCGAGTTGCATTCACTGGGCTGCGTAGACAGGCGAGCTGCGTTCACTGGGCTGCGTAGACAGGCGAGCTGTGTTCACTGGGCTGCGTAGACAGGCGAGTTGCGTTCACTGGGCTGTGTAGACAGGCGAGTTGCGTTCACTGGGCTGCGTAGACAGGTGAGTTGCGTTCACTGGGCTGCGTAGACAGGTGAGCTGCGTTCACTGGGCTGTGTGTACAGGCGGGTTGCGTTCACTGGGCTGCGTAGACAGGCGAGTTGCGTTCACTGGGCTGCGTAGACAGGCGAGTTGCGTTCACTGGGCTGCGTATACAGGCGAGTTGCGTTCACTGGGCTGCGTATACAGGCGAGTTGCGTTCACTGGGCTGCGTATACAGGTGAGCCGCGTTCACTGGGCTGCGTATACAGGCGAGTTGCGTTCACTGGGCTGCGTGTACAGGCGAGTTGCGTTCACTGGGCTGCGTAGACAGGCGAGCTGCGTTCACTGGGCTGCGTAGACAGGCGAGCTGCGTTCACTGGGCTGCGTAGACAGGCGAGCTGCGTTCACTGGGCTGTGTGTACAGGCGGGTTGCGTTCACTGGGCTGCGTAGACAGGCGAGTTGCGTTCACTGGGCTGCGTAGACAGGCGAGTTGTGTTCACTGGGCTGCGTATACAGGCGAGCCGCGTTCATTGGGCTGCGTATACAGGCAAGTTGCGTTCACTAGGCTGCGTATACAGGTGAGCCGTGTTCACTGGGCTGCATATACAGGTGAGCCGCGTTCACTGGGCTGCGTAGACAGGCGAGTCGCGTTCACTGGGCTGCGTAGACAGGCGAGTTGCGTTCACTGGGCTGCGTAGGCAGGCGAGCCGCGTTCACTGGGCTGCGTAGACAGGCAAGTTGCATTCACTGGGCTGCGTAGACAGGCGAGTCGCGTTCACTGGGCTGTGTGTACAGGCGAGTTGCGTTCACTGGGCTGCGTGTACAGGCGAGTTGCGTTCACTGGGCTGCGTGTACAGGCGAGTTGCGTTCACTGGGCTGCGTAGACAGGCGAGTTGCGTTCACTGGGCTGCGTAGACAGGCGAGCTGCGTTCACTGGGCTGCGTAGACAGGCGAGCTGCGTTCACTGGGCTGCGTAGACAGGCGAGCTGCGTTCACTGGGCTGCGTACACAGGCGAGCTGCGTTCACTGGGCTGTGTGTACAGGCGGGTTGCGTTCACTGGGCTGCGTAGGCAGGCGAGTTGCGTTCACTGGGCTGCGTATACAGGCGAGCCGCGTTCACTGGGCTGCGTATACAGGCGAGTTGCGTTCACTGGGCTGCGTATACAGGTGAGCCGCGTTCACTGGGCTGCGTATACAGGCGAGTTGCGTTCACTGGGCTGCGTAGACAGGCGAGTCGTGTTCACTGGGCTGCGTAGACAGGCGAGTTGCGTTCACTGGGCTGTGTGTACAGGCGAGCCGCGTTCTCTGGGCTGTGTGTACAGGCGAGCCGTGTTCACTGGGCTGCGTATACAGGCGAGTTGCGTTCACTGGGCTGCGTATACAGGTGAGACGCGTTCACTGGGCTGCGTATACAGGCGAGTTGCGTTCACTGGGCTGCGTAGACAGGCGAGTTGCGTTCACTGGGCTGCGTAGACAGGCGAGTTGCGTTCACTGGGCTGCGTAGACAGGCGAGCTGCGTTCACTGGGCTGTGTGTACAGGCGGGTTGCGTTCACTGGGCTGCGTAGACAGGCGAGTTGCGTTCACTGGGCTGCGTATACAGGCGAGCCGCGTTCACTGGGCTGCGTATACAGGCGAGCTGCGTTCACTGGGCTGCGTATACAGGCGAGTTGCGTTCACTGGGCTGCGTATACAGGCGAGCCGCGTTCACTGGGCTGCGTATACAGGCGAGCTGCGTTCACTGGGCTGCGTAGACAGGCGAGCCGCGTTCACTGGGCTGCGTATACAGGCGAGCCGCGTTCACTGGGCTGCGTAGACAGGCGAGCTGCGTTCACTGGGCTGCGTAGACAGGCGAGCTGCGTTCACTGGGCTGTGTGTACAGGCGAGTTGCGTTCACTGGGCTGCGTAGACAGGCGAGCTGCGTTCACTGGGCTGCGTAGACAGGCGAGCTGCGTTCACTGGGCTGCGTAGACAGGCGAGTTGCGTTCACTGGGCTGCGTATACAGGCGAGCCACGTTCACTGGGCTGCGTATACAGGCGAGCTGCGTTCACTGGGCTGCGTAGACAGGCGAGCCGCGTTCACTGGGCTGCGTGTACAGGCGAGTCGCGTTCACTGGGCTGCGTGTACAGGCGAGTTGCGTTCACTGGGCTGCGTAGACAGGCGAGCTGCGTTCACTGGGCTGCGTAGACAGGCGAGCTGCGTTCACTGGGCTGCGTCGACAGGCGAGTTGCGTTCACTGGGCTGCGTGTACAGGCGAGTTGCGTTCACTGGGCTGTGTAGACAGGCGAGTCGCGTTCACTGGGCTGCGTGTACAGGCGAGTCGCGTTCACTGGGCTGTGTGTACAGGCGAGTCGCGTTTCTGGGCTGTGTGTACAGGCGAGCCGCGTTCACTGGGCTGTGTGTACAGGCGAGCCTCGTTCACTGGGCTGTGTGTACAGGCGAGCCGCGTTCACTGGGCTGTGTGTACAGGCGAGCCGCGTTCACTGGGCTGTGTGTACAGGCGAGCCGCGTTCACTGGGCTGTGTGTACAGGCGAGCCGCGTTCACTGGGCTGTGTGTACAGGCGAGCCGCGTTCACTGGGCTGTGTGTACAGGCGAGCCGCGTTCACTGGGCTGTGTGTACAGGCGAGCCGCGTTCACTGGGCTGCGTAGACAGGCGAGTTGCGCTCACTGGGCTGCGTAGACAGGCGAGTCGCGTTCACTGGGCTGTGTGTACAGGCGAGCCGCGTTCACTGGGCTGCGTATACAGGCGAGCCGCATTCACTGGGCTGCGTAGACAGGCGAGTTGCGTTCACTGGGCTGCGTAGACAGGCGAGTTGCGTTCACTGGGCTGCGTAGACGGGCGAGTCGCGTTCACTGGGCTGTGTGTACAGGCGAGCCGCGTTCACTGGGCTGCGTAGACAGGCGAGTTGCGTTCACTGGGCTGCGTAGACAGGCGAGTTGCGTTCACTGGGCTGCGTAGACAGGCGAGTCGCGTTCACTGGGCTGTGTGTACAGGCGAGCCGCGTTCACTGGGCTGCGTAGACAGGCGAGTCGCGTTCACTGGGCTGTGTGTACAGGCGAGCCGCGTTCACTGGGCTGCGTCGA
This sequence comes from Carcharodon carcharias, assembly GCF_017639515.1. Taxonomy (NCBI): domain Eukaryota; kingdom Metazoa; phylum Chordata; class Chondrichthyes; order Lamniformes; family Lamnidae; genus Carcharodon; species Carcharodon carcharias. Next base: position 26,980,793 of record NC_054507.1, on the reverse strand, counting down.
CAGGCGAGCCGCGTTCACTGGGCTGCGTAGACAGGTGAGTTGCGTTCACTGGGCTGCGTAGACAGGTGAGTTGCGTTCACTGGGCTGCGTAGACAGGTGAGTTGCGTTCACTGGGCTGCGTAGACAGGTGAGTTGCGTTCACTGGGCTGCGTAGACAGGCGAGCCGCGTTCACTGGGCTGCGTAGACAGGCGAGCCGCGTTCACTGGGCTGCGTAGACAGGCGAGCCGCGTTCACTGGGCTGCGTAGACAGGCGAATTGTGTTCACTGGGCTGTGTGTACAGGCGAGTTGTGTTCACTGGGCTGCGTAGACAGGCGAGTTGCGTTCACTGGGCTGTGTGTACAGGCGAGTCGTGTTCACTGGGCTGTGTGTACAGGCGAGTCGCGTTCACTGGGCTGCGTAGACAGGCGAGTCGCGTTCACTGGGCTGTGTGTACAGGCGAGTCGTGTTCACTGGGCTGTGTGTACTGGCGAGTCGCATTCACTGGGCTGTGTGTACAGGCGAGTCGTGTTCACTGGGCTGTGTGTACTGGCGAGTCGCGTTCACTGGGCTGTGTGTACTGGCGAGTCGCGTTCACTGGGCTGTGTGTACAGGCGAGTCGCGTTCACTGGGCTGTGTGTACAGGCGAGTCGCGTTCACTGGGCTGTGTGTACAGGCGAGTCGCGTTCACTGGGCTGTGTGTACAGGCGAGTCGCGTTCACTGGGCTGTGTGTACAGGCGAGCTGCGTTCACTGGGCTGTGTGTACAGGCGAGCTGCGTTCACTGGGCTGTGTGTACTGGCGAGCCGTGTTCACTGGGCTGTGTGTACTGGCGAGCCGTGTTCACTGGGCTGTGTGTACAGGCGAGTCGCGTTCACTGAGCTGTGTGTACAGGCGAGCTGCGTTCACTGGGCTGTGTGTACTGGCGAGTCGTGTTCACTGGGCTGTGTGTACTGGCGAGTCGTGTTCACTGGGCTGTGTGTACAGGCGAGCCGCGTTCACTGGGCTGCGTAGACAGGCGAGTCGCGTTCACTGGGCTGTGTGTACTGGCGAGTCGCGTTCACTGGGCTGTGTGTACAGGCGAGCTGCGTTCACTGGGCTGTGTGTACTGGCGAGTCGCGTTCACTGGGCTGTGTGTACAGGCGAGCTGCGTTCACTGGGCTGTGTGTACTGGCGAGTCGTGTTCACTGGGCTGTGTGTACTGGCGAGTCGCGTTCACTGGGCTGTGTGTACAGGCGAGCTGCGTTCACTGGGCTGTGTGTACTGGCGAGTCGTGTTCACTGGGCTGTGTGTACTGGCGAGTCGTGTTCACTGGGCTGTGTGTACAGGCGAGCTGCGTTCACTGGGCTGTGTGTACTGGCGAGTCGCGTTCACTGGGCTGCGTAGACAGGCGAGTCGCGTTCACTGGGCTGTGTAGACAGGCGAGCTGCGTTCACTGGGCTGTGTGTACTGGCGAGTCGCGTTCACTGGACTGCGTAGACAGGCGAGCCGCGTTCACTGGGCTGTGTGTACAGGCGAGCCGCGTTCACTGGGCTGCGTAGACAGGCGAGTCGCGTTCACTGGGCTGTGTGTACAGGCGAGTCGCGTTCACTGGGCTGTGTGTACAGGCGAGTCGCGTTCACTGGGCTGCGTAGACAGGCGAGTCGCGTTCACTGGGCTGTGTGTACAGGCGAGTCGCGTTCACTGGGCTGTGTGTACAGGCGAGCCGCGTTCACTGGGCTGCGTGTACAGGCGAGTCGCGTTCACTGGGCTGCGTGTACTGGCGAGCCGCGTTCACTGGGCTGTGTGTACAGGCGAGCCGCGTTCACTGGGCTGCGTAGACAGGCGAGCTGCGTTCACTGGGCTGCGTAGACAGGCGAGCTGCGTTCACTGGGCTGTGTGTACAGGCGAGTTGCGTTCACTGGGCTGCGTAGACAGGCGAGCTGCGTTCACTGGGCTGCGTAGACAGGCGAGCTGCGTTCACTGGGCTGCGTAGACAGGCGAGTTGCGTTCACTGGGCTGCGTATACAGGCGAGCCACGTTCACTGGGCTGCGTATACAGGCGAGCTGCGTTCACTGGGCTGCGTAGACAGGCGAGCCGCGTTCACTGGGCTGCGTAGACAGGCGAGTTGCGTTCACTGGGCTGCGTATACAGGCGAGTCGCGTTCACTGGGCTGCGTGTACAGGCGAGTTGCGTTCACTGGGCTGCGTAGACAGGCGAGCTGCGTTCACTGGGCTGCGTAGACAGGCGAGCTGCGTTCACTGGGCTGCGTCGACAGGCGAGTTGCGTTCACTGGGCTTCGTGTACAGGCGAGTTGCGTTCACTGGGCTGTGTAGACAGGCGAGTTGCGTTCACTGGGCTGTGTGTACAGGCGAGTCGCGTTCACTGGGCTGTGTGTACAGGCGAGTCGCGTTCACTGGGCTGTGTGTACAGGCGAGCCGCGTTCACTGGGCTGTGTGTACAGGCGAGCCGCGTTCACTGGGCTGTGTGTACAGGCGAGCCGCGTTCACTGGGCTGTGTGTACAGGCGAGCCGCGTTCACTGGGCTGTGTGTACAGGCGAGCCGCGTTCACTGGGCTGTGTGTACAGGCGAGCCGCGTTCACTGGGCTGTGTGTACAGGCGAGCCGCGTTCACTGGGCTGTGTGTACAGGCGAGTCACGTTCACTGGGCTGTGTGTACAGGCGAGCTGCGTTCACTGGGCTGCGTATACAGGCGAGCCGCGTTCACTGGGCTGCGTAGACAGGCGAGTTGCGTTCACTGGGCTGCGTAGACAGGCGAGTTGCGTTCACTGGGCTGCATAGACAGGCGAGTTGCGTTCACTGGGCTGCGTAGACAGGCGAGTTGCGTTCACTAGGCTGCGTAGACAGGCGAGTCGCGTTCACTGGGCTGTGTGTACAGGCGAGCCGCGTTCACTGGGCTGCGTAGACAGGCGAGTTGCGTTCACTGGGCTGCGTAGACAGGCGAGTTGCGTTCACTGGGCTGCGTAAACGGGCGAGTCGCGTTCACTGGGCTGTGTGTACAGGCGAGCCGCGTTCACTGGGCTGCGTAGACAGGCGAGTTGCGTTCACTGGGCTGCGTAGAAAGGCGAGTCGCGTTCACTGGGCTGTGTGTACAGGCGAGCCGCGTTCACTGGGCTGCGTAGACAGGCGAGCCGCGTTCACTGGGCTGTGTGTACAGGCGAGCCGCGTTCACTGGGCTGTGTGTACAGGCGAGCCGCGTTCACTGGGCTGTGTGTACAGGCGAGCCGCGTTCACTGGGCTGTGTGTACAGGCGAGCCGCGTTCACTGGGCTGTGTGTACAGGCGAGCCGCGTTCACTGGGCTGTGTGTACAGGCGAGCCGCGTTCACTGGGCTGTGTGTACAGGCGAGCCGCGTTCACTGGGCTGTGTGTACAGGCGAGCCGCGTTCACTGGGCTGTGTGTACAGGCGAGTCACGTTCACTGGGCTGTGTGTACAGGCGAGCCGCGTTCACTGGGCTGCGTATACAGGCGAGCCGCGTTCACTGGGCTGCGTAGACAGGCGAGTTGCGTTCACTGGGCTGCGTAGACAGGCGAGTTGCATTCACTGGGCTGCGTAGACAGGCGAGTTGCGTTCACTGGGCTGCGTAGACAGGCGAGTTGCGTTCACTGGGCTGCGTAGACAGGCGAGTTGCGTTCACTGGGCTGTGTGTACAGGCGAGCTGCGTTCACTGGGCTGCGTAGACAGGCGAGTTGCGTTCACTGGGCTGCGTAGACAGGCGAGTCGCGTTCACTGGGCTGTGTGTACAGGCGAGCCGCGTTCACTGGGCTGCGTATACAGGCGAGCCGCGTTCACTGGGCTGCGTAGACAGGCGAGTTGCGTTCACTGGGCTGCGTAGACAGGCGAGTTGCGTTCACTGGGCTGCGTAGACGGGCGAGTCGCGTTCACTGGGCTGTGTGTACAGGCGAGCCGCGTTCACTGGGCTGCGTAGACAGGCGAGTTGCGTTCACTGGGCTGCGTAGACAGGCGAGTCGCGTTCACTGGGCTGTGTGTACAGGCGAGCCGCGTTCACTGGGCTGCGTAGACAGGCGAGTCGCGTTCACTGGGCTGTGTGTACAGGCGAGCCGCGTTCACTGGGCTGCGTCGACAGGCGAGCCGCGTTCACTGGGCTGCGTAGACAGGTGAGTTGCGTTCACTGGGCTGCGTAGACAGGGGAGTTGCGTTCACTGGGCTGCGTAGACAGGAGAGTTGCGTTCACTGGGCTGCGTAGACAGGTGAGTTGCGTTCACTGGGCTGCGTAGACAGGTGAGTTGCGTTCACTGGGCTGCGTAGACAGGTGAGTTGCGTTCACTGGGCTGCGTAGACAGGTGAGTTGCGTTCACTGGGCTGCGTAGACAGGCGAGCCGCGTTCACTGGGCTGCGTAGACAGGCGAGTTGTGTTCACTGGGCTGTGTGTACAGGCGAGTTGTGTTCACTGGGCTGCGTAGACAGGCGAGTTGCGTTCACTGGGCTGTGTGTACAGGCGAGTCGTGTTCACTGGGCTGTGTGTACTGGCGAGTCGTGTTCACTGGGCTGTGTGTACAGGCGAGTCGCGTTCACTGGGCTGCGTAGACAGGCGAGTCGCGTTCACTGGGCTGTGTGTACAGGCGAGTCGTGTTCACTGGGCTGTGTGTACTGGCGAGTCGCATTCACTGGGCTGTGTGTACAGGCGAGTCGTGTTCACTGGGCTGTGTGTACTGGCGAGTCGCGTTCACTGGGCTGTGTGTACAGGCGAGTCGCGTTCACTGGGCTGTGTGTACAGGCGAGTCGCGTTCACTGGGCTGTGTGTACAGGCGAGCCGCGTTCACTGGGCTGTGTGTACAGGCGAGCTGCGTTCACTGCGCTGTGTGTACTGGCGAGCCGTGTTCACTGGGCTGTGTGTACAGGCGAGTCGCGTTCACTGGGCTGTGTGTACAGGCGAGCTGCGTTCACTGGGCTGTGTGTACTGGTGAGTCGTGTTCACTGGGCTGTGTGTACTGGCGAGTCGTGTTCACTGGGCTGTGTGTACAGGCGAGCCGCGTTCACTGGGCTGCGTAGACAGGCGAGTCGCGTTCACTGGGCTGTGTGTGCTGGCGAGTCGCGTTCACTGGGCTGTGTGTACAGGCGAGCCGCGTTCACTGGGCTGTGTGTACTGGCGAGTCGCGTTCACTGGGCTGTGTGTACAGGCGAGCTGCGTTCACTGGGCTGTGTGTACTGGCGAGTCGTGTTCACTGGGCTGTGTGTACTGGCGAGTCGCGTTCACTGGGCTGTGTGTACAGGCGAGCTGCGTTCACTGGGCTGTGTGTACTGGCGAGTCGTGTTCACTGGGCTGTGTGTACTGGCGAGTCGTGTTCACTGGGCTGTGTGTACAGGCGAGCAGCGTTCACGGGGCTGTGTGTACTGGCGAGTCGCGTTCACTGGGCTGCGTAGACAGGCGAGTCGCGTTCATTGGGCTGTGTAGACAGGCGAGCTGCGTTCACTGGGCTGTGTGTACTGGCGAGTCGCGTTCACTGGGCTGCGTAGACAGGCGAGCCGCGTTCACTGGGCTGTGTGTACAGGCGAGCCGCGTTCACTGGGCTGCGTAGACAGGCGAGTCGTGTTCACTGGGCTGTGTGTACAGGCGAGTCGCGTTCACTGGGCTGTGTGTACAGGCGAGTCGCGTTCACTGGGCTGCGTAGACAGGCGAGTCGCGTTCACTGGGCTGTGTGTACAGGCGAGTCGCGTTCACTGGGCTGTGTGTACAGGCGAGTCGCGTTCACTGGGCTGTGTGTACAGGCGAGCCGCGTTCACTGGGCTGCGTAGACAGGCGAGTCGCGTTCACTGGGCTGTGTGTACAGGCGAGTCGCGTTCACTGGGCTGCGTGTACAGGCGAGTCGCGTTCACTGGGCTGTGTGTACAGGCGAGCCGCGTTCACTGGGCTGTGTGTACAGGCGAGCCGCGTTCACTGGGCTGTGTGTACAGGCGAGCCGCGTTCACTGGGCTGCGTAGACTGGCGAGCCGCGTTCACTGGGCTGCGTGTACAGGCGAGCCGTGTTCACTGGGCTGTGTGTACAGGCGAGCCGCGTTCACTGGGCTGTGTGTACAGGCGAGCCGCGTTCACTGGGCTGCGTAGACTGGCGAGCCGCGTTCACTGGGCTGCGTGTACAGGCGAGCCGTGTTCACTGGGCTGTGTGTACAGGCGAGCCGTGTTCACTGGGCTGTGTGTACAGGCGAGTCGCGTTCACTGGGCTGCGTGTACAGGCGAGTCGCGTTCACTGGGCTGTGTGTACAGGCGAGCCGTGTTCACTGGGCTGCGTAGACAGGCGAGCCGCGTTCACTGGGCTGCGTAGACAGGCGAGTTGCATTCACTGGGCTGCGTGTACAGGCGAGTCGCGTTCACTGGGCTGCGTGTACAGGCGAGTCGCGTTCACTGGGCTGTGTGTACAGGCGAGTCGCGTTCACTGGGCTGCGTAGACAGGCGAGCCGCGTTCACTGGGCTGCGTGTACAGGCGAGCCGCGTTCACTGGGCTGCTTAGACAGGCGAGTCGCGTTCACTGGGCTGTGTGTACAGGCGAGTCGCGTTCACTGGGCTGTGTGTACAGGCGAGCTGCGTTCACTGGGCTGTGTGTACAGGCGAGTCGCGTTCACTGGGCTGTGTGTACAGGCGAGCCGCGTTCACTGGGCTGTGTGTACAGGCGAGCCGCGTTCACTGGGCTGTGTGTACAGGCGAGCCGCGTTCACTGGGCTGCGTAGACAGGCGAGTCGCGTTCACTGGGCTGTGTGTACAGGCGAGTCGCGTTCACTGGGCTGTGTGTACAGGCGAGCTGCGTTCACTGGGCTGTGTGTACAGGCGAGCTGCGTTCACTGGGCTGTGTGTACAGGCGAGTCGTGTTCACTGGGCTGTGTGTACAGGCGAGCCGCGTTCACTGGGCTGCGTAGACAGGCGAGTCGCGTTCACTGGGCTGTGTGTACAGGCGAGTCGCGTTCACTGGGCTGTGTGTACAGGCGAGCCGCGTTCACTGGGCTGTGTGTACAGGCGAGCCGCGTTCACTGGGCTGCGTAGACAGGCGAGTCGCGTTCACTGGGCTGTGTGTACAGGCGAGTCGCGTTCACTGGGCTGTGTGTACAGGCGAGCTGCGTTCACTGGGCTGTGTGTACAGGCGAGCCGCGTTCACTGGGCTGTGTGTACAGGCGAGTCGTGTTCACTGGGCTGTGTGTACAGGCGAGCCGCGTTCACTGGGCTGTGTGTACAGGCGAGCCGCGTTCACTGGGCTGTGTGTACAGGCGAGCCGCGTTCACTGGGCTGCGTAGACAGGCGAGTTGCGTTCACTGGGCTGCGTAGACAGGCGAGTCGTGTTCACTGGGCTGTGTGTACAGGCGAGCCGCGTTCACTGGGCTGCGTAGACAGGCGAGTCGCGTTCACTGGGCTGTGTGTACAGGCGAGCCGTGTTCACTGGGCTGTGTGTACAGGCGAGCCGCGTTCACTGGGCTGCGTAGACAGGCGAGCCGCGTTCACTGGGCTGTGTGTACAGGCGAGTCGCGTTCACTGGGCTGTGTGTACAGGCGAGCTGCGTTCACTGGGCTGCGTAGACAGGCGAGCCGCGTTCACTGGGCTGTGTGTACAGGCGAGTCGCGTTCACTGGGCTGCGTGTACAGGCGAGTCGCGTTCACTGGGCTGTGTGTACAGGCGAGCCGTGTTCACTGGGCTGCGTAGACAGGCGAGTCGTGTTCACTGGGCTGCGTAGACAGGCGAGTCGCGTTCACTGGGCTGCGTGTACAGGCGAGTCGCGTTCACTGGGCTGTGTGTACAGGCGAGCCGCGTTCACTGGGCTGCGTAGACAGGCGAGTCGTGTTCACTGGGCTGTGTGTACAGGCGAGTCGCGTTCACTGGGCTGTGTGTACAGGCGAGCTGCGTTCACTGGGCTGTGTGTACAGGCGAGTTGCGTTCACTGGGCTGTGTGTACAGGCGAGCCGCGTTCACTGGGCTGCGTAGACAGGCGAGTTGCGTTCACTGGGCTGTGTGTACAGGCGAGCCGCGTTCACTGGGCTGCGTAGACAGGCGAGTCGCGTTCACTGGGCTGTGTGTACAGGCGAGCCGCGTTCACTGGGCTGTGTGTACAGGCGAGTCACGTTCACTGGGCTGTGTGTACAGGCGAGCCGCGTTCACTGGGCTGCGTATACAGGCGAGCCGCGTTCACTGGGCTGCGTAGACAGGCGAGTTGCGTTCACTGGGCTGCATAGACAGGCGAGTTGCATTCACTGGGCTGCGTAGACAGGCGAGTTGCGTTCACTGGGCTGCGTAGACAGGCGAGTTGCGTTCACTGGGCTGCGTAGACAGGCGAGTTGCGTTCACTGGGCTGTGTGTACAGGCGAGCCGCGTTCACTGGGCTGCGTAGACAGGCGAGTTGCGTTCACTGGGCTGCGTAGACAGGCGAGTCGCGTTCACTGGGCTGTGTGTACAGGCGAGCCGCGTTCACTGGGCTGCGTATACAGGCGAGCCGCGTTCACTGGGCTGCGTAGACAGGCGAGTTGCGTTCACTGGGCTGCGTAGACAGGCGAGTTGCGTTCACTGGGCTGCGTAGACGGGCGAGTCGCGTTCACTGGGCTGTGTGTACAGGCGAGCCGCGTTCACTGGGCTGCGTAGACAGGCGAGTTGCGTTCACTGGGCTGCGTAGACAGGCGAGTCGCGTTCACTGGGCTGCGTATACAGGCGAGTCGCGTTCACTGGGCTGCGTAGACAGGCGAGTCGCGTTCACTGGGCTGTGTGTACAGGCGAGCCGCGTTCACTGGGCTGCGTCGACAGGCGAGCCGCGTTCACTGGGCTGCGTAGACAGGTGAGTTGCGTTCACTGGGCTGCGTAGACAGGTGAGTTGCGTTCACTGGGCTGCGTAGACAGGTGAGTTGCGTTCACTGGGCTGCGTAGACAGGTGAGTTGCGTTCACTGGGCTGCGTAGACAGGTGAGTTGCGTTCACTGGGCTGCGTAGACAGGTGAGTTGCGTTCACTGGGCTGCGTAGACAGGTGAGTTGCGTTCACTGGGCTGCGTAGACAGGCGAGCCGCGTTCACTGGGCTGCGTAGACAGGCGAGTTGTGTTCACTGGGCTGCGTAGACAGGCGAGTCGCGTTCACTGGGCTGAGTAGACAGGCGAGCTGCGTTCACTGGGCTGTGTGTACTGGCGAGTCGTGTTCACTGGGCTGTGTGTACTGGCGAGTCGTGTTCACTGGGCTGTGTGTACTGGCGAGTCGCGTTCACTGGGCTGCGTAGACAGGCGAGTCGCGTTCACTGGGCTGTGTGTACAGGCGAGTCGTGTTCACTGGGCTGTGTGTACTGGCGAGTCGCGTTCACTGGGCTGTGTGTACAGGCGAGTCGTGTTCACTGGGCTGTGTGTACTGGCGAGTCGCGTTCACTGGGCTGTGTGTACAGGCGAGTCGCGTTCACTGGGCTGTGTGTACAGGCGAGTCGCGTTCACTGGGCTGTGTGTACAGGCGAGCTGCGTTCACTGGGCTGTGTGTACAGGCGAGCTGCGTTCACTGCGCTGTGTGTACTGGCGAGCCGTGTTCACTGGGCTGTGTGTACAGGCGAGTCGCGTTCACTGGGCTGTGTGTACAGGCGAGCTGCGTTCACTGGGCTGTGTGTACTGGTGAGTCGTGTTCACTGGGCTGTGTGTACTGGCGAGTCGTGTTCACTGGGCTGTGTGTACAGGCGAGCCGCGTTCACTGGGCTGCGTAGACAGGCGAGTCGCGTTCACTGGGCTGTGTGTACTGGCGAGTCGCGTTCACTGGGCTGTGTGTACAGGCGAGCCGCGTTCACTGGGCTGTGTGTACTGGCGAGTCGCGTTCACTGGGCTGTGTGTACAGGCGAGCTGCGTTCACTGGGCTGTGTGTACTGGCGAGTCGTGTTCACTGGGCTGTGTGTACTGGCGAGTCGCGTTCACTGGGCTGTGTGTACAGGCGAGCTGCGTTCACTGGGCTGTGTGTACTGGCGAGTCGTGTTCACTGGGCTGTGTGTACTGGCGAGTCGTGTTCACTGGGCTGTGTGTACAGGCGAGCTGCGTTCACGGGGCTGTGTGTACTGGCGAGTCGCGTTCACTGGGCTGCGTAGACAGGCGAGTCGCGTTCACTGGGCTGCGTAGACAGGCGAGCTGCGTTCACTGGGCTGTGTGTACTGGCGAGTCGCGTTCACTGGGCTGCGTAGACAGGCGAGCCGCGTTCACTGGGCTGTGTGTACAGGCGAGCCGCGTTCACTGGGCTGCGTAGACAGGCGAGTCGTGTTCACTGGGCTGTGTCTACAGGCGAGTCGCGTTCACTGGGCTGTGTGTACAGGCGAGTCGCGTTCACTGGGCTGCGTAGACAGGCGAGTCGCGTTCACTGGGCTGTGTGTACAGGCGAGTCGCGTTCACTGGGCTGTGTGTACAGGCGAGTCGCGTTCACTGGGCTGTGTGTACAGGCGAGCCGCGTTCACTGGGCTGCGTAGACAGGCGAGTCGCGTTCACTGGGCTGTGTGTACAGGCGAGTCGCGTTCACTGGGCTGCGTGTACAGGCGAGTCGCGTTCACTGGGCTGTGTGTACAGGCGAGCCGCGTTCACTGGGCTGTGTGTACAGGCGAGCCGCGTTCACTGGGCTGTGTGTACAGGCGAGCCGCGTTCACTGGGCTGCGTAGACTGGCGAGCCGCGTTCACTGGGCTGCGTGTACAGGCGAGCCGTGTTCACTGGGCTGTGTGTACAGGCGAGCCGCGTTCACTGGGCTGTGTGTACAGGCGAGCCGCGTTCACTGGGCTGCGTAGACTGGCGAGCCGCGTTCACTGGGCTGCGTGTACAGGCGAGCCGCGTTCACTGGGCTGCGTGTACGGGCGAGCCGTGTTCACTGGGCTGTGTGTACAGGCGAGCCGTGTTCACTGGGCTGTGTGTACAGGCGAGTCGCGTTCACTGGGCTGCGTGTACAGGCGAGTCGCGTTCACTGGGCTGTGTGTACAGGCGAGCCGTGTTCACTGGGCTGCGTAGACAGGCGAGCCGCGTTCACTGGGCTGCGTAGACAGGCGAGTTGCGTTCACTGGGCTGCGTGTACAGGCGAGTCGCGTTCACTGGGCTGCGTGTACAGGCGAGTCGCGTTCACTGGGCTGTGTGTACAGGCGAGTCGCGTTCACTGGGCTGCGTAGACAGGCGAGCCGCGTTCACTGGGCTGCGTGTACAGGCGAGCCGCGTTCACTGGGCTGCGTAGACAGGCGAGTCGCGTTCACTGGGCTGTGTGTACAGGCGAGTCGCGTTCACTGGGCTGTGTGTACAGGCGAGCTGCGTTCACTGGGCTGTGTGTACAGGCGAGTCGCGTTCACTGGGCTGTGTGTACAGGCGAGCCGCGTTCACTGGGCTGTGTGTACAGGCGAGCCGCGTTCACTGGGCTGCGTAGACAGGCGAGTCGCGTTCACTGGGCTGTGTGTACAGGCGAGTCGCGTTCACTGGGCTGTGTGTACAGGCGAGCTGCGTTCACTGGGCTGTGTGTACAGGCGAGCTGCGTTCACTGGGCTGTGTGTACAGGCGAGTCGTGTTCACTGGGCTGTGTGTACAGGCGAGCCGCGTTCACTGGGCTGCGTAGACAGGCGAGTCGCGTTCACTGGGCTGTGTGTACAGGCGAGCTGCGTTCACTGGGCTGTGTGTACAGGCGAGCTGCGTTCACTGGGCTGTGTGTACAGGCGAGTCGTGTTCACTGGGCTGTGTGTACAGGCGAGTCGCGTTCACTGGGCTGCGTGTACAGGCGAGTCGCGTTCACTGGGCTGCGTGTACAGGCGAGTCGCGTTCACTGGGCTGCGTAGACAGGCGAGTCGCGTTCACTGGGCTGTGTGTACAGGCGAGTCGCGTTCACTGGGCTGTGTGTACAGGCGAGCCGCGTTCACTGGGCTGTGTGTACAGGCGAGCCGCGTTCACTGGGCTGTGTGTACAGGCGAGCCGCGTTCACTGGGCTGCGTAGACAGGTGAGTCGCGTTCACTGGGCTGCGTAGACAGGTGAGTCGCGTTCACTGGGCTGCGTAGACAGGTGAGTCGTGTTCACTGGGCTGTGTGTACAGGCGAGCCGCGTTCACTGGGCTGTGTGTACAGGCGAGGGGGGGGCAGGTGGGGGGGGTGGTGGGGTGTGCGGGGCAGGTGGTGGGCCACAGTCCCCGACCCCCAGTTGCCTGAGCCCCAGTTCCCCAGCCCCAGTCCCCCAGCCCCAGTCCCCCCCAGTCCCAGTCCCCCCCAGCCCCAGTCCCCCCCAGCCCCAGTCCCCCAGCCCCAGTCCCCCCCAGTCCCAGTCCCCCCCCAGCCCCAGTCCCCCCCAGCCCCAGTCCCCCAGCCCCAGCCCCCCCCAGCCCCAGCCCCAGTCCCCCAGCCCCAGTCCCCCCCAGCCCCAGCCCCAGTCCCCCAGCCCCAGTCCCCCCCAGCCCCAGTCCCCCAGCCCCAGTCCCAGTCCCCCAGCCCCAGTCCCCCAGCCCCAGTCCCCCCCAGCCCCAGTCCCCCAGCCCCAGTCCCCCAGCCCCAGTCCCCCCAGCCCCAGTCCCCCAGCCCCAGTCCCCCAGCCCCAGTCCCCCCAGCCCCAGTCCCCCCCCAGCCCCAGTCCCCCCAGCCCCAGCCCCAGTCCCCCCCCCAGCCCCAGTCCCCCAGCCCCAGTGCCCCAGTCCCCCCAGCCCAGCCCAGTCCCCCAGCCCCAGTCCCCCCCAGCCCCAGTCCCCCAGCCCCAGTCCCCCAGCCCCAGTCCCCCCAGCCCCAGTCCCCCCAGCCCCAGTCCCCCCCAGCCCCCCCCAGCCCCAGTCCCCCAGCCCCAGTCCCCCAGCCCCAGTCCCCCAGCCCCAGTCCCCCAGCCCCAGTCCCCCCCAGCCCCAGTCCCCCCCAGCCCCAGTCCCCCCCAGCCCCAGTCCCCCCCAGCCCCAGTCCCCCCCAGCCCCAGTCCCCCAGCCCCAGTCCCCCCCAGCCCCAGTCCCCCAGCCCCAGTCCCCCCCAGCCCCAGTCCCCCAGCCCCAGTCCCCCAGCCCCAGTCCCCCAGCCCCAGTCCCCCCCAGCCCCAGTCCCCCCCAGCCCCAGTCCCCCAGCCCCAGTCCCCCCCAGCCCCAGTCCCCCAGCCCCAGTCCCCCAGCCCCAGTCCCCCAGCCCCAGTCCCCCCCAGTCCCAGTCCCCCCCAGCCCCAGTCCCCCCCAGCCCCAGTCCCCCCCAGCCCCAGTCCCCCCCAGCCCCAGTCCCCCCCAGCCCCAGTCCCCCCCAGTCCCCCAGCCCCAGTCCCCCCGACCCCCATCCCCAGTCCCCCTGACCCCCAGCCCCAGCCCTGACCCCCAGCACTGACCCTGATACTCTGCTAACTGCAGGACACTTGGACGTGGTGAAGCTGCTGTCCTCGCGAGGGGCCGATGTGACGTGTAAGGACAAGAAAGGTTACACCCCCCTCCACGCTGCTGCCTCGAACGGACAAGTCGATGTGGTGAAATACCTTCTGAAGCTCGGGGTGGAGGTTTGTACTGCAGCACGGTTAAACACAGGGAGCCCCGAGGGAATCTCGCTCACCCCTTTAACCAACAGGAACACCCCTGGATGAAACTGGACCCACGCTCCGTTTCATTGACCTGTCCTGTTCTCAGGTTGTGCCATGACGCTGTGCAGCTCATGAAGTACTTTTGAAGTGGGATCAGTGTTGTAGTGGAGGAGATGCAGCAGCCAATTTGCACTCAGCACTGACACTCCGACAGGTCGGTGTTCCCTCAGCACTGACCCTCCAACAGGTCGGTGTTCCCTCGACGCTGACCCTCCGACAGCGCGGCCCTCCCTCGGCGCTGACCCTCCGACAGCGCAGCCCTCCCTTGGTGCAGCATGTGTTGGCCTTGATTATATGCTCAGGCCTAACCAGGACTCCTGAACCTGTAACTCAGCCTCGAGCGTGAGCCGCTGACTCTCAGCTGGTGCTGATCGTTCTTTGAAAAGAAACGTTGGAAAGTGAGTGCGGCACGGGAGAATTGGAAACTGAGTGTTTGGTTTTCCTCTCTAGATCGATGAACCAAACGCCTATGGGAACACTGCCCTCCACATTGCCTGTTACACTGGACAAGATGCAGTGGCCAACGAGCTGGTGAACTACGGGGCGAATGTAAACCAGCCAAACGAGAAAGGTTTCACACCGCTGCACTTTGCTGCTGTCTCGACGAATGGTGCGTTATGTCTCGAGCTCTTGGTCAATAACGGAGCGGACGTGAATATTCAGGTGAGCTGGCTCTCGTCGGATCGGCTGCTCTTCCCCCCCACCACCCCCCCCCAACCACCACACGCAAATTAAAAAGGGTTTGATCAAGTGGATGTAGAAATGTTTCCACTTAATGCTGGAGGTGACCATAAACCAGGGAGGCCATCAAAATAACTCTCACTAAACATCCATTTGGGGGAATTCTTTACACACAGAAGAGAATGTGGGGGAGAATGTGGGACTTGCTCCCACAGGGAGCGGGGAGAATGTGTGACTCGCTCCGGCGGGGAGTGGGGGAGAATGTGGGACTCGCTCCCGCGGGGAGTGGGGGAGAATGTGGGACTCGCTCCCACGGGGAGCGGGGAGAATGTGGGAATCGCTCCCGCGAGGAGTGGGGAGAATGTGGGACTCGCTCCCGCAGGGAGCAGGGAGAATGTGGGACTCGCTCCCGCAGGGAGCAGGGAGAATGTGGGACTCGCTCCCACAGGGAGCAGGGAGAATGTGGGACTCGCTCCGGCGGGGAGTGGGGGAGAATGTGGGATGCGCTCCGGCGGGGAGTGGGGGAGAATGTGGGACTCGCTCCCACAGGGAACAGGGAGAATGTGGGACTCGCTCCCACAGGGAACAGGGAGAATGTGGGACTCGCTCCCACAGGGAGCAGGGAGAATGTGGGACTCGCTCCCACAGGGAGCAGGGAGAATGTGGGACTTGCTCCCACAGGGAGCAGGGAGAATGTGGGACTCGCTCCCACAGGGAGCAGGGAGAATGTGGGACTCGCTCCCACAGGGAGCAGGGAGAATGTGGGACTCGCTCTGGCGGGGAGTGTGGGAGAATGTGGGACTCGCTCCCACGGGGAGAATGTGGGACTCGCTCCCACGGGGAGAATGTGGGACTCGCTCCCACAGGGAGCAGGGAGAATGTGGGACTCGCTCTGGCGGGGAGTGTGGGAGAATGTGGGACTCGCTCCCACGGGGAGAATGTGGGACTCGCTCCCACGGGGAGAATGTGGGACTCGCTCCCACGGGGAGAATGTGGGACTCGCTCCCACGGGGAGAATGTGGGACTCGCTCCCACGGGGAGAATGTGGGACTCGCTCCCACGGGGAGAATGTGGGACTCGCTCCCACGGGGAGAATGTGGGACTCGCTCCCACGGGGAGAATGTGGGACTCGCTCCCACGGGGAGAATGTGGGACTCGCTCCCACGGGGAGAATGTGGGACTCGCTCCCACGGGGAGAATGTGGGACTCGCTCCCACGGGGAGAATGTGGGACTCGCTCCCACGGGGAGAATGTGGGACTCGCTCCCACGGGGAGAATGTGGGACTCGCTCCCACGGAGAGAATGTGGGACTCGCTCCCACGGGGAGAATGTGGGACTCGCTCCCACAGGGGAGAATGTGGGACTCGCTCCCACGGGGAGAATGTGGGACTCGCTCCCACGGGGAGAATGTGGGACTCGCTCCCACGGGGAGAATGTGGGACTCGCTCCCACGGGGAGAATGTGGGACTCGCTCCCACGGGGAGAATGTGGGACTCGCTCCCACGGGGAGAATGTGGGACTCGCTCCCACGGGGAGAATGTGGGACTCGCTCCCACGGGGAGAATGTGGGACTCGCTCCCACGGGAAGCGGGGAGAATGTGGGACTCGCTCCCGCGGAGAGAATGTGGGACTCGCTCCCGCGGAGAGAATGTGGGACTCGCTCCCATGGGGAGCGGGGAGAATGTGGGACTCGCTCCCATGGGGAGCGGGGAGAATGTGGGACTCGCTCCCGCGGGGAGAATGTGGGACTCGCTCCCACGGGGAGAATGTGGGACTCGCTCCCGCGGGGAGAATGTGGGACTCGCTCCCGCGGGGAGAATGTGGGACTCGCTCCCGCGGGGTGAATGTGGGACTCGCTCCCGCGGGGAGAATGTGGGACTCGCTCCCGCGGGGAGAATGTGGGACTCGCTCCCGCGGGGAGAATGTGGGACTCGCTCCCGCGGGGAGAATGTGGGACTCGCTCCCGCGGGGGGTGGTCGAGGTGAATAGTGTCGATGTGTTGAAGTGGGGGAAGCTGGATAAACACATAAGGGGGAAAGGAATAGAAGGACATGGTGATGGGGGGGAGATGAAATGGGGGGTGTGGGGAGGTGGGAGGAGGAGCAGAAACACTGATGAATGGTCAGGTTTACTGCCATAAACTCAGTGTGATACTGTCATGCAGAGGAAGCCTGCTGCCCCACCGAGCACTCAGTCAGCCTGCAGAGTGTCTGAAGGGGGAGTGACAGGCCGCAGGCCGGCTCTGTCGTTGCCGGAGAGGAGCACGAGTAAAGGCCTTGCTCCTTGGTTTGCCAAAGCCGGCACTGCACTGAGGCAGTGGTGAAGGTGAGACCCCGAATGTGCATCGTGTCCTGCACTCACACCAGCTCCAGTATAACTCCAGCCCCCGGCCCCGTTAGCCTCTCACTGCCTCGCGCTGCTCTCTGCCCGGACTGACTGCGATCCTCCACTCTCTCCTGACAGAGCAAGGATGGGAAGAGCCCGCTGCACATGGCTGCAATCCATGGCAGGTTTACACGATCACAGATTCTCATCCAGAACGGTAGGTGCACGCTCTAACCTGTTGCTCCGATGCGCGGGTAGGGTCTTTTTGTGTCCTACTTTCGTGGCAACGTGAGATTCTTTAACTCCGCCGCTGAGGGCCCAGGTTGGTGGAGGGGGGAGTGAAGCTGCCAGAAGATAACAGATGCGTTTGTACGTGGGTGGGGAGCAGGTACTGGGAATGTTCCTCATTGTGTTTGACCGATGCGACTTTGTGCCTCAGTGCTGCGTCATGACATTCAGCATCCCGCCCCCTCTCCTCACGCTGCTGCCTGTTTCTCATCTAAATTTGAGAGCGAGGGGGCACCAGGTCTGCCCATGGTCAAAGGTGGCCCTGCCGCTACCTCGCGTAGGTACCCCGGGGTGCGTGAGCGTCCGTACAGCGATGGTTGGCTCCTTCACTGGGGCGCAGTTCCCTCCAGACCGTTGGGATTGGTTCGTCTTCTTGGGTAGCCCCCCCTGGGGACCGAGGGTGACTCGCTCCCACTCTGAGTTCCATGGTTTGCAGTCTCTGCCCCACGCGGGGCCGGTGGTGCCTGAAGGGTTTGGGTAGACGGGTTGTCGGGAGGTTTGTATCCCTCCCTCCGACACCTCACCCTCACCTCCGCGCGTCCCCAGCAAAATCCCTCGATGCGCTCGGGGCTTTCCCCGGATGAGCCTTCTCTATTTCAGCCGGTCACAAGCCAGGAGTCTGCGGGGATGTCCGGCCTCTTCAGGGATGCTCCGAGGACATCCCTAAAAGGTTCCCACTGCCTTCCTGGGGGTTCCCCGCCGTGTCCCAGTTCCGAACGGAACAGTTGCTTCAGGAGTCTGATGAAAGGCACACGAACGGAGCTGGTTTTTGGTGACTCGATGCCTGTGAGAGGGCCCTGACATCGGGGTTAGTTTTTAATGTGTCGGGTGACATGTGGTGTTTGAAGTACTGATGTGCCATTGTCTCGTTCTTAGGTGGAGAGATCGACTGTGCAGATAAATATGGCAATACTCCTTTACATGTTGCTGCTAGATATGGTCACGAGTTACTCATCAGTACGTTAATGACTAATGGTGCTGACACAGCACGGTAAGTAACAGTGACACTTCCATATGCATCCACCTTCGCCTGGTCTATTCTCTCTGTTTATCTGGCTGTTTGCTTTGTCCATCTGTACATCTATCGAGTTAGCACTTTATCCAGTTGTGTCTGTGCTGCTACCCGTTTGACCAGCTGTATCTTATCTCTATCCATCTCTCCTCAAGGCAGGATTTTTTATTCGTTCCAGGGATGTGGGCTTTGCTGGCTGGGCCAGCCTTTATTGCCCATCCCTAATTGCCCTTTGAGAAGGTGGTGGTGAGCTGCCTTCTTGAGCCGCTGCAGTCCCTGTGTGGTGTAGGTACACCCACAGCGCTGTTAGGGAGGGAGTACTAGGATTTTGACCCGGCGACAGTGAAGGAACAGCCGATATATTTCCAAGTTGGGATGGTGAGTGCAGCCACAGTATTGATATGGCTGGTCCGGTTCAGTTTCTGGTCAATGGGTAACCCCCAGGATGTTGATAGTGGGGGATTCAGTGATGGTGATGCCATTGAATGTCAGGGGGAGATTCTACCCTGTTGGAGATGGTCATTGCCTGGCACTTGTGTAGATTATACCTGTCCTTGCACCTATGTTTGCCTGACCTTCTGTTCACTGCGCCTGTGATCCTCCATTTAACACAGCCAAACACAGCAGCAGTCCAGCACGGGCGTGATGGACCGGGTGGCTGTCACCTGTGATCGAGTCTCTCCGGCCCGAGGGACGATGCTGCCTGACTGAATCGAAATGTTTGTGGGGCAAGATAAGGCACTTTGTAAATGTGAATGTTTTTCTTCCTGACTTTGCAGACGTGGAATCCACGGTATGTTTCCTCTGCACCTGGCTGTGCTTTACGGGTTTTCAGATTGCTGCCGCAAGTTACTCTCATCAGGCAAGTCTCGTCGTTTGTGTGTTACCACCTCCCACTTCTTTTTATCCGCCCTGTCTCGCTCCCGTATTCCTTCCCCGTCCTGTGTACAGTCTGGATTCAATGAAACTTGCACGGTGTCGGCTGTGGCTTAGGTCCATTCCAGAGACTTGAGTGCAAAAACCTAGGCTGATACTCTAAGCGCCACACTGTCAAAGGGTCAGCGCTGAGGGAGTGCAGCACTGAGGGAGAGCAGCACTGTCAGAGGGTCAGCGCTGAGGGAGAGCAGCACTGAGGGAGCGCCGCACTGTCGGAGGGTCAGCGCTGAGGGAGCGCCGCACTGTCGGAGGGTCAGCGCTGAGGGAGCGCCGCGCTGTGGGAGGGTCAGCGCTGAGGGAGCGCCGCGCTGTGGGAGGGTCAGTGCTGAGGGAGCGCCGCGCTGTGGGAGGGTCAGCGCTGAGGGAGCGCCACACTGTCGGAGGGTCAGCGCCGAGGGAGCGCCACACTGTCGGAGGGTCAGCGCTGAGGGAGCGCCGCGCTGTGGGAGGGTCAGTGCTGAGGGAGAACCGCGCTGTGGGAGGGTCAGCGCTGAGGGAGCGCCGCGCTGTGGGAGGGTCAGCGTCAGGTCTTCACTCAGAGGGTGGTGAACCTGTGGAATTCTCTACCACAGGGGCTGTGGAAGCCGAGTCACAATACATATAAGAAGGAAATAGATTTCTGGACTCTAATGGCATCAAGGGGTCGAGGGGAGAGTGCAGGAGTACGGCATTGAGAGAGAGGGTCAGCCATGATCACATTGAATGGTGGAGCAGGCTCAAAGGGCCGAATGGCCTATTCCTATTTTCTATTTTTAAAAGTAAGAGGACTTTCTCTGCCTGGGTGGATTCTGGCTAAAGCGCTCCCTGTTTGACTGAAATCCTTTCGCGTTTACGGTGACCGTTTACAAAATGGATCAGCTACAAAGTCGTCATCTGCAATTTCGAGTGCTTTTGATGTGCGTCAGAGTAACCCACCGTTTCGCTTTCTTCTGTGTCGATTGCATTTTTTTCAACCATGCGCCTAATTCCTCCTGGACCCTGTGACTCTTCCAGGTCAAATGTACAGCATTGTGTCATCGTTCAGCAACGTGCATGTGCTGTCTGCAGGCTTTGACATAAATACCCCAGATGACCTCGGAAGGACCTGCCTTCATGCTGCTGCTTCAGGAGGGTGAGTGACTCTCTGCCTCTCTTTTGCTCTCATGCTCTCTATCGCGATCCCTCGCTCTCTCTTTCGTGCTCCCTCGTGCTCTCGCGCTCTCTTTCGTGATCCCTCGTGCTTTCACGCTCCCTCGCACTCTCTTTCGCGCTCCCTCGCACGCTCCCTCGCGCTCTTCCTCGCGCGCTCCTTCGCGCTCCCTCGCGCCCTCTTTCGCGCTCCCTCGCGCCCTCTTTCGCGCTCCCTCGCGCCCTCTTTCGCGCTCCCTCGCGCCCTCTTTCGCGCTCCCTCGCGCCCTCTCTTTCGCGCTCCCTCGCGCCCTCTCTTTCGCGCTCCCTCGCGCGCTCTCTTTCTCGCGCTCGCGCTCTGCCCGCCCCCCCATCGCTCTGCCCCCCCTCCCTCCTCGCGCTCGCCCCCCCACCCCCCTCGCGCTCGCCCTCACTCCGGGTGCCACGGACTCCAAGATGTCGGACAAGACCCGCGTGCGCGGCCTGCAGTCTCT
Source organism: Carcharodon carcharias (assembly GCF_017639515.1). NCBI lineage: Eukaryota > Metazoa > Chordata > Chondrichthyes > Lamniformes > Lamnidae > Carcharodon > Carcharodon carcharias. The sequence continues at coordinate 26,960,488 of NC_054507.1, read as the reverse complement.
GCCCCGTGCGAGGCTGATGGTGCCTGAAGGGTTTGGGTAGACGGGTTGTCGAGGGAGGTTTGTACCCCTCCCTCCGACACCTCGCCCTCACCTCCGCGCGTCCCCGGCGAAATCCCTCGATGTGCTCGGGGCTTTCCCCGGACGAGCCTTCTCCATTCCTGGCCGGTCACAAGCCAAGGGTCTCCCCCTGGAGCCTGTGGGGGATGTTTGACCTTCCCGAGGACATCCCGAAAACGTTCCCTCTGCCCTCCTGGTTGGGTGGGGGTGGTCTCCCGGCCGAAACCCAGTTCCAGGCGAGTTGCTTTGGGAGTCTGGTCTCAGGCAATGTCCACGTGTGAGAGACAGAGCACCGTCTGCTCTGTGGTCTGTCCCTCGCCGCCCCCCCCTCTCACTTCTCTCTCTCTCTCTCTCTTTGCAGGAATGTTGAATGTTTAAACTTGCTGCTCAGCAGTGGTGCGGATTTAAGGAGGGAGGATAAGTTTGGAAGGTGAGTAGTGCCAGTGGCGGGGGGTGGGGGGTGGGGGGGGCGATAATCTGCTAACCTCCCACCCTGCGCTGGGGCCTCGCGAGGGGGCTGCTGGGCGGAATGGCCTCTGTGCTGCTGCCTCGAGGGATCAGCCTGGAAAGTCCTCGCCTCGAGGGCTGGGGGGTGGGGGGAGGATCTCTGAGCAGAGGGCCGGGCTGGGACAGTCCCTGGGCCGGCTGGGAATGGACGCTGGCCTTGGGAGTAGGGGAGGGGGAGATGTGGCTGGGGTTCGGGAAGGTCTGGCTGGTGGTGGGGTGGGGGTTGGTTGAGGGGGGGTCTCTGGGCGGAGGGGGTCTCTGGGCGGAGGGGGTCTCTGTGTCACTGCGCCAGAGGACCTGAGGCGGAGGGGGTCTCTGGGCGGAGGGGGTCTCTGGGCGGAGGGGGTCTCTGGGCGGAGGGGGTCTCTGGGCGGAGGGGGTCTCTGGGCGGAGGGGGTCTCTGGGCGGTGGGGGTCTCTGTATCAGGGAGCCAGAGGACCTGAGGCGGTGGGGTCTCTGGGCGGTGGGGGTCTCTGGGCAGAGGGGGTCTCTGGGCGGAGGGGATCTCTGTATCAGGGAGCCAGAGGTCCTGAGGCGGTGGGGTCTCTGGGCGGTGGGGTCTCTGGGCGGTGGGGTCTCTGGGCGGTGGGGTCTCTGGGCGGTGGGGTCTCTGGGCGGTGGGGTCTGTGGGCGGAGGGGGTTTGTGGGCGGTGGGGTCTGTGAGCGGAGGGGGTCTGTGGGCGGAGGGGGTCTGTGGGCGGAGGGGGTCTGTGGGCGGAGGGGGTCTGTGGGCGGTGGGGTCTGTGGGCGGAGGGGGTCTGTGAGCGGAGGGGGTCTGTGGGTGGAGGGGGTCTGTGGGTGGAGGGGGTCTGTGGGTGGAGGGGGTCTGTGGGCGGAGGGGGTCTGTGGGCGGAGGGGGTCTGTGGGCGGAGGGGGTCTGTGGGCGGAGGGGGTCTGTGGGCGGAGGGGGTCTGTGGGCGGAGGGGGTCTGTGGGCGGAGGGGGTCTCTGGACAGGGGGTCTCTGTGTCAGGGAGCTAGAGGACCTGAGGCGGTGGGGTTGAAGGGTGTCGTTGCCCTCAGGCTGAGGGTTGCACTTGTCGACCATCTCTGAACGTGTTTCTCCCCCTGCCCTTGTTGTTTTGAATTGCAGGTCTCCACTGCACTACGCAGCCGCCAATGGCAGTTACCAGTGTACAGTTACTTTAATAACTGCTGGAGCCAGTATCATTGCAACAGACGGGAGGGGCTGTACCCCTCTGCACTACGCAGCTGCCTCGGAGGCATTCAGAAGGTAGGAGGCTCTGTGTGCTGGCGGTGTGGTGCGCAGCGGAGAGGCCGGGTTTGTAAATCTGTGTGGGCCGGATTGGGTGGGAAAGCGAGGGCAATGCTGAGGTTCGAGATCCCAGGGGGGTGTCCCCTGACCAGAGGACCCGGTCACCTCTGGGGTTACTAACCTCCTTTCGGTTATGTCTCAGGGTTGTATTCAACATCCTGAGCAGAGTTCCTTCCTCCATATCTGTCACGATAAGGATATGGAGGCACTGGAGAAGGTGCAAATCAGAACTGAGAAGAGTGAGTGAAAATCGAGAAAGGCTGATTAGGGCTGGGTGTCTCTTCTGCAGAAAAGAGTAGGTTTAGAGGGTGACCTGACAGAGATCATCTAAATAATTAAGGGGTTTTCCATAGGGTAGGCGTAGAGATGATGTTTCTACTTGGGGGGAGGCAGGGGGATGGGTGGGAGAGACCAGAACTCGGGGGCCATCGATATAAGACGGGTCACTAATAAATCCAATCGGGGGGATTTCAGGAGAAACTTCTTTACCCAGAGAGTGGGGAGAATTTGGGACTTGCTCCCGCGGGGAGCGGGGAGAATGTGGGACTCGATCCCACGGGGAGAATGTGGGACTCGCTCCCACAGTGGGTGGTCAAGGTGAATAGCGTCGATGTGTTGAAGGGGGAGAAGCTGGATAAACACACAAGAGAGAAAGGAATAAAAGGATATGGTGATGGGTGGGGGAGATGAATAAGGGAGGAGGCTCATTTGGAGGACACGACTTTACTGAATGATGGAGCAGCAGGCTCGAGGGGCTGAATGGCCTACTCCTATTTATCACGTTCAACCATTTGTTGCCCCCGCGTGACCCCGCCCCCCCCAACTTCTTTAGTCACTGTTAGCTTTGTTCAAAGTCTATGTCCCTCCCTGATGTACTCCACTCAATCTCGCTTCCCTTCTCTGCAGCCTCCGATACGCAGGGGTAACTTGTTTGGATTTTCCTTGGTGTGCACGCCCACACGTCATGCATGTGCACACACACACCGCACATGCGCGCACACACACCACGCACACGCACACACACCGTGCACCCGCGCACACTGCACACGCATGCGCACACACCGCACACGCGCACACACACACGCACACACACACACACACCGCACACCACGCACATGCGCACACGCACGCACACCGTGCACGCACGCACTCACACCGCGCACACACGCACATGCATGCGCGCACACACTGCGCATGCGCGCACACGCACACATACACACGCACGCGCACACACACTGCGCACGCGCACACATACTGCGCACACGCTCCATGCACCCGCATGCACATACCTTGCCGCGCGCACACACCACGCACCCGCACGCACGCGCACACACACCGTGCACACGCACCACGCACCCGCACGCACACACACACCACATGCACGCACACACTGCCGCACACACACGCCGCACACACACACCGCGCACGCGCACACACAGACACACCACGCACGCCCACACACCACGCACACACACACCATGCACGCACACAGTAACACCAAGCACACACACACCGCGCACACACAGACACACTGCGCGCACACACACCATGCCGCACATGCACACGCGCACGCACACACACTGCCCGCGCGCACACACACCACATACACGCGCACGCACACGTGCACGCACACATGTGCACACACGTGCTGCGCACACACACGTGCACGTGCGCACACACACGGGCGCACACACGCACACGCACCCCGCACACGCACAGATACACCGCGAACACACACACCGTGCCCTGCACACACACACACACACAGACACCGCACGTGCGCACACACTCTCACACACATTCGCACACACACAGGCACACCCTGCACACGCACAGGCACACCCCGCACACGCACAGGCACACCCCGCACACGCACAGGCACACCCCGCACACGCACAGGCACACCCCGCACACGCACAGGCACACCCCGCACACGCACAGGCGCACCCCGCACACGCACAGGCGCACCCCGCACAGGCGCACCCCGCACAGGCGCACCCCGCACAGGTGCACCCCGCACAGGCGCACCCCGCACAGGCACACCCCGCACAGGCGCACCCCGCACACGCGCACTTACGCACCCCTCTACCTGTGGGAAGAGCAGTATAACCACCCTATCTGGCAGTGGTGGCTCTGATCGCCCTGTGTGACTCTTCCCTAGCAGTGAGCCTTTGGGAGGAGGTGGAGAGGTGCTGGCGGGAGGTGTCTTATCGAGCGCTTGAAATTACGTCCAGGGTTTCTGATCACATGTCCCTCTTTCTTTTCTTCAAGGAGTGACCACCCCACAAGTAGTCACGAGCGTGATGAAGTCATAAAGGAAACCCAAGAGAAGGAGGCCGCTTTGTAAGTACAGTGTGCACTGGCTTCTGTATCACTACCCCCACCCCCCCGCTATCTTATTAACATTCGCCCCCTCCCCTCGAAACCACCATCTAGTTTCACATTCCAATGGATCTGACGACGGTACTGGAGTTGCAGGTAGTTTGTGCAGATAGAAACTGAGCACCCGACAGGCATTCTGCACAGCGAGATCACACAGGCAGCAGCTCCCTGTCCACTGAGCACCCGACTGCCATTCTGCACAGCGAGATCACACAGGCAGCACCGCCCTGTCCACTGAGCACCCGACAGGCATTCTGCACAGCGAGATCACACAGGCAGCACCGCCCTGTCCACTGAGCACCCGACTGCCATTCTGCACAGCGAGATCACACAGGCAGCACCGCCCTGTCCACTGAGCACCCGACAGGCATTCTGCACAGCGAGATCACACAGGCAGCACTGCCCTGTCCACTGAGCACCCGACAGGCATTCTGCACAGCGAGATCACACAGGCAGCACCGCCCTGTCCACTGAGCACCCGACAGGCATTCTGCACAGAGAGATCACACAGGCAGCAGCTCCCTGTCCACTGAGCACGCGACAGGCATTCTGCACAGCGAGATCACACAGGCAGCACTGCCCTGTCCACTGAGCACCCGACAGGCATTCTGCACAGCGAGATCACACAGGCAGCAGCTCCCTGTCCACTGAGCATCCGACAGGCATTCTGCACAGAGAGATCACACAGGCAGCATCGCCCTGTCCACTGAGCACCCGACAGGCATTCTGCACAGCGAGATCACACAGGCAGCAGCTCCCTGTCCACTGAGCACCCGACAGGCATTCTGCACAGCGAGATCACACAGGCAGCAGCTCCCTGTCCACTGAGCACCCGACAGGCATTCTGCACAGCGAGATCACACAGGCAGCACCGCCCTGTCCACTGAGCACCCGACAGGCATTCTGCACAGCGAGATCACACAGGCAGCACCGCCCTGTCCACTGAGCACCCGACAGGCATTCTGCACAGAGAGATCACACAGGCAGCAGCTCCCTGTCCACTGAGCACCCGACAGGCATTCTGCACAGCGAGATCACACAGGCAGCAGCTCCCTGTCCACTGAGCACCCGACAGGTATTCTGCACAGCGAGATCACACAGGCAGCAGCTCCCTGTCCACTGAGCACCCGACAGGCATTCTGCACAGCGAGATCACACAGGCAGCATCGCCCTGTCCACTGAGCACCCGACAGGCATTCTGCACAGCGAGATCACACAGGCAGCACCGCCCTGTCCACTGAGCACCCGACAGGCATTCTGCACAGCGAGATCACACAGGCAGCAGCTCTCTGTCCACTGAGCACCCGACAGGCATTCTGCACAGCGAGATCACACAGGCAGCAGCTCCCTGTCCACTGAGCACCCGACAGGCATTCTGCACAGCGAGATCACACAGGCAGCAGCGCCCTGTCCACTGAGCACCCGACAGGCATTCTGCACAGCGAGATCACACAGGCAGCACTGCCCTGTCCACTGAGCACCCGACAGGCATTCTGCACAGCGAGATCACACAGGCAGCAGCTCCCTGTCCACTGAGCACCCGACAGGCATTCTGCACAGCGAGATCACACAGGCAGCAGCTCCCTGTCCACTGAGCATCCGACAGGCATTCTGCACAGCGAGATCACACAGGCAGCATCGCCCTGTCCACTGAGCACCCGACAGGCATTCTGCACAGCGAGATCACACAGGCAGCAGCTCCCTGTCCACTGAGCACCCGACAGGCATTCTGCACAGCGAGATCACACAGGCAGCAGCTCCCTGTCCACTGAGCACCCGACAGGCATTCTGCACAGCGAGATCACACAGGCAGCACCGCCCTGTCCACTGAGCACCCGACAGGCATTCTGCACAGCGAGATCACACAGGCAGCAGCTCCCTGTCCACTGAGCATCCGACAGGCATTCTGCACAGCGAGATCACACAGGCAGCACCGCCCTGTCCACTGAGCACCCGACAGGCATTCTGCACAGCGAGATCACACAGGCAGCACTGCCCTGTCCACTGAGCACCCGACAGGCATTCTACACAACGAGATCACACAGGCAGCAGCTCCCTGTCCACTGAGCACCCGACAGGCATTCTGCACAGCGAGATCACACAGGCAGCAGCGCCCTGTCCACTGAGCACCCGACAGGCATTCTGCACAGCGAGATCACACAGGCAGCACCGCCCTGTCCACTGAGCACCCGACAGGCATTCTGCACAGCGAGATCACACAGGCAGCATCGCCCTGTCCACTGAGCACCCGACAGGCATTCTGCACAACGAGATCACACAGGCAGCACCGCCCTGTCCACTGAGAACCCGACAGGCATTCTGCACAGCGAGATCACACAGGCAGCAGCTCCCTGTCCACTGAGCACCCGACAGGCATTCTGCACAGCGAGATCACACAGGCAGCAGCGCCCTGTCCACTGAGCACCCGACAGGCATTCTGCACAGCGAGATCACACAGGCAGCAGCTCCCTGTCCACTGAGCACCCGACAGGCATTCTGCACAGCGAGATCACACAGGCAGCGCCGCCCTGTCCACTGAACCGTCGGAGCCCATCCTGTAGTGTGCTCAAACAGCACTCCTCCGTGCTCAACGCAGACACCCACCCAAACCACCGATCCGTGTTCGCGCACACACTCTCCTTGCTTCCCTGGGCATCATCCTAACGCTGACTGTTCACCTTTCTAGCTGTTTGGAGTATTTACTGGACACTGGTGCTGACCCGTCGATTCAGGACAAGCAAGGTTACAGTGCAATACACTACGCAGCCGCACACGGGAACAAGCAGAACTTGGAACTGGTCAGTACAGCAAGACTTTGCATTTGTACAGCGCCTTTAACGTGGTATAACACCCACTGCGGCCTAACCCCGAGGTGTCGGGTTCGGGGAGGTGTTGGGGGGGACGGGGAGGGAGTCGGGATGGGGAGGAGTCGGGGGGGATGGGGAGGGAGTCGGGACAGAGAGGAGCCGGGGGGGACGGGGTGGGGGTCGGGGAGATGGGGAGGAGTCGGGGAGGGGTCGGGGGGGACGGGGAGGGGTCGGGGGGGATGGGGAGGGGTTCGGGGATATGGGGGGAGGGGTCAGGGAGGGTTCGGGGAGACGGGGGTGAGTGTTCGGGGAGACGGTGGGGGAGGGTTCGGGGAGACGGTGGGGGAGGGTTCGGGGAGACGGTGGGGGAGGGTTCGGGGAGACGGGGAGGAGCTGGAATCGGTGAGTGGGGTGGGGGGAGTTGGAGACGAGCACTGGGGGGGACTGAGTTATTAATGTGCACTGATTGTGAAACGTGTCTCTGTGTCTGTCCGACCTCCTGTATGTTCTCTGCCTGTTGCCTGGTCACACTGCAGGAAACGGACTAAATGCTTGTCCTGCTTTAATGCTTTCACAGCTCATTGAGTCGATGTTTGACTGCCTGAATGAAGCAGAGAGTGTCATCCCAGTGAGCCCTTTGCACTTGGCTGTAAGTACATCCCATGGTCAAGCATCGAGGGTGCCCACGTTTCTTTCCCCAGGGGCCAACATAGACTGGGTGGACCGAATGGCCACCCTCTCGGTGCAGTGTGCAGTTCTACGAAGTGGCTGAATGGCAGGCTACAGTGATGAGGTTACAGAGACAGGAAGGGTGTAGGGGCTGGAGGAGGTTACAGAGATAGGGAGGGGTGTAGGGGGCTGGAGGCTGTTACAGAGATAGGGAGGGTTGTAGGGGCTGGAGGGGGTTACAGAGATAGGGAGGGTTGTAGGGAATGGATGAGGTTACAGAGATAGGGAGGGGTGTAGGGGCTGGAGGAGGTTACAGAGATAGGGAGGGGTGTAGGGGCTGGAGGAGGTTACAGAGATAGGGAGGGGTGTAGGGAATGGATGAGGTTACAGAGATAGGGAGGGGTGTAGGGGCTGGAGGAGGTTACAGAGATAGGGAGGGGTGTAGGGGCTGGAGGAGGTTACAGAGATAGGGAGGGGTGTAGGGGGCTGGAGGAGGTTACAGAGATAGGGAGGGGTGTAGGGAATGGATGAGGTTACAGAGATAGGGAGGGGTGTAGGGGCTGGAGGAGGTTACAGAGATAGGGAGGGGTGTAGGGGCTGGAGGAGGTTACAGAGATAGGGAGGGGTGTAGGGGCTGTAGGAGGTTACAGAGATAGGGAGGGGTGTAGGGGCTGGAGGAGGTTACAGAGATAGGGAGGGTTGTAGGGGCTGTAGGAGGTTACAGAGAGAGGGAGGGTTGTAGGGGCTGGAGGAGGTTACAGAGATAGGGAGGGGTGTAGGGACTGGAGGGGGTTACAGCGGAGTGTTGGTGGTGTTGAGTAGGCCAGGGATTGATTTGAAAATGAGTATGCTGATTTTAAAATTTAAGATTTAAAAAATCATCGGCAAAAGTTTGCGAGAAACGAGAGTTTTATGTCATTGGCTTGTTGGATTTGCGATGTTTGACCTGAAAAGTGATGGAAGCTGATGTCTATCAGTAAATTCCATGTGGTTTGGGCAGGGACTGGAGGATGCAGAGGTTTGACAAGGTTTCAGGCAGGATCTGGGGATGTGTCACTAAATCATGACCGCTTGTTTCCTGGGCCAGCACAGCTGTGACAGGCCGAATGGCCTCCTGTGCTGTAAGCTTCTGTACGTGTGAGCCTGGTATCCTCGAGTTTCGAAGATTAAGAGATCCTTTAATTGAGTTTTGCGAGGATTTGACAGAGGGAGATGGATGGCAGCCTTTCCTGCTGGCAGGTGTGTTTGGCCCAAGCAAACAAGGTTATTCAGGGGACAATGTAAAATACCCTTCCTGAGCCAAAGGCTGGGGTAAGGGTGCAAATCTCTGTCCCAGAGAAAGCTGTAGGTGCTGGGAGGGTCCTCGATTCCGGAATCTGAGATCGATGCAAGTCGAAGGTTTTCAGGGGTTTGAGACCGAGATGGGTGGATGGATATAGAGTTGAGTGGCTTGGGGAGGAGGGGCTGAATGGCCACCTCCTGTTCCTGTGTAACAGGCTCGAGGAGGAGGGGCTGAATGGCCTCCTCCTGTTCCTGTGTAACAGGCTCGAGGAGGAGGGGCTGAATGGCCTCCTCCTGTTCCTGTGTAACAGGCTTGAGGAGGAGGTGGGGGGGCTGAATGGCCTCCTCCTGTTCCTGTGTAACAGGCTCGAGGAGGAGGAGAGGGGCTGAATGGCGGGCGGGTGGGTGGTGGTGGGGGGCGGGTGGGTGGTTGTGGGGGGCGGGTGGCGGGGGGGGGGCGGGCGGGTGGGTGGTGGTGGGGGGCGGGTGGCGGGGGGTGGGTGGTGGTGGGGGGGGTGGCGGGAGGGCGGGTGATGGGGGGCGGGTGGGTGGTGGTGGGGGGGCGGCGGGGGGGTGGGTGTGTGGTGGGCGGGCGGGTGGTTGTGGTGGTGGGGGGCGGGTGGTGGGGGGTGGGTGGTGGTGGGGGTTGGCGGGAGGGCGGGTGGTGGGGGGTGGGTGGTGGTGGGGGTTGGCGGGAGGGCGGGTGGTGGGGGGTGGGTGGGGGTCGGGTTTGGGGGGGGGGGGGGGGGGGGGGGGGGGGGGGGGGGGGGGGGGGGGGGGGGGGGGGGGGGGGGGGGGGGGGGGGGGGGGGGGGGGGGGGGGGGGGGGGGGGGGGGGGGGGGGGGGGGGGGGGGGGGGGGGGGGGGGGGGGGGTGGGGGGGGGGGGGGGGGGGGGGGGGGGGTGGGGGGGGGGGGGGGGGGGGGGGGGGGGGGGGGGGGGGGGGGGGGGGGGGGGGGGGGGGGGGGGGGGGGGGGGGGGGGGGGGGGGGGGGGGGGGGTGGGGGGGGGGGGGGGGGGGGGGGGGGGGGGGGGGGGGGGGGGGGGGGGGGGGGGGGGGTGGGGGGGGGGGGGGGGGGGGGGGGGGGGTGGGGGGGGGGGGGGGGGGGGGGGGGGGGGGGGGGGGGGGGGGGGGGGGGGGTGGGGGGGGGGGGGGGGGGGGGGGGGTGGGGGGGGGGGGGGGGGGGGGGGGGGGGGGGGGGGGGGGGGGTGGTGGGGGGGTGTGGTGGGTGGTGGTGGGGGGGTGGCGGGGGGGTGGGTGGTGGTGGGCGGGTGGGTGGTGGTGGTGGGGGGTGGCGGGAGGGGTGGGTGCGTGGTGGGGGTGGGGGGTGGTGGTGGGGGGTGGCGGGTGGCGGGGGGTGGGTGGTGGGGGGTGAGAGGACACCTGTTTGCCCCCTGAACTTGAAACCCTCCTTCACCCTGCAGGCTTACAACGGCCATCATGAAGCTCTGAAAGTGCTGGTGGAAACGTTGGTGAACCTCGATGTGAGAGATCGAGCTGGCCACACGCCGCTGTACATAGCAGCTCAGCAAGGGCACATGGACTGTGTGGAGGTCCTAACCAGGCACGGAGCGTCCGTTCTGGTCAAGGACCGGCTAACCAAAGGAACTTCACTTCACGTTGCAGGTGAGAGAGGGAGAGAGAGGGAGAGCACTCTCGTTTAACCTACAGCTGAATACTTGCAGCCGTGTGCTGGCAAATGCTGTCACCAAAAGGCATCGGAACCTTCAGCTTGCTGGGGGGCATCCTCCCCAGGTAATGGGGCATTTGCAGCTCTGGAGATTGCCTGCCCCACAGTCGGTTTGTTTCTTGTGTTTCATGATTCGTGGGTGGGAGCACTGCCCAAATGGAAAGGTGGGGGTCGTGGGAAACGCACAGATAATCCGCGGCCACATGTCGACTCAGTTGAGTTGGTACCAAACTGTTCTGGTTCGGTACGAAGTTGGTAAACCGGTGAGCAAAACCAGAGGAGTGTTATCCAGGACGCTGAGTGTGTCGGGTTGTCGGTCTGTGCTGAGCTTATCGATGGCTCAGCCTGTGCACCCTGAGCTCTGACCCAGTAAATCTGCTGCTTTCTGCCACCTGGTGTGTAGCTAGTGATGTTGCTGGGCACGTGGGCTGTGTAAAGGTTTTAAAACCTCGTTTGAATTCTGTTCACACTCCTCTCTTTTCTGTCTGTCTCTCTCTCATCACTGAATAGCTGCAAATGGCCGCACTGACTGTTTGCACTTGTTGATCGACAGCATGGAGGAGGCAGAGGTACTGGACACCATGGACGCCCAAGGCCAGTAAGTTGAGTCAGACACATGTCTGTTAGCGCTTGGGAGCTGTGCATTAACACAGGCCACCTCCATTGTCAAACCCGTCTGCCTGTAGGGGTAGGAGGAGGGGATTCCAACCACACCCCTCCACCGACC